>NC_060275.1:60813950-61113950 GCF_021613505.1 Equus quagga | reverse complement strand
ATGGTGAGAGGATGGGGGAAGGCAGAATGTTCTAGACAGATACATTAATTTCCTGTTGTTGCTATAATAAATTACCAGAATTTCATGACTTAAAATAAGAAAAGTTATCTTAGATTCTGGAGGTCAGAAGTACTGAAATGGGTCTTCCCAGGATAAAATCAAGGTGTCAGAAGGGCTACATCCCTTCTGGAGGCTCTAGAGGAGAATCCCTTTCCTTGCTTTTTCCAGTTTCTAGAGGCTGCTTGCAGTCCTTGGCTTGTGATTCCTTCTTCCATCCTCAAAGCCAGCCGCCTGGCACCTTCACATCTCTAACTCTCACCTCCTGCCTCCTTCTGCCACTTCTAAGGACTCTTGTGATTACATTGGGCCCACCCGATAATCCCAGATAATCTCTCCATCTCAAGGTCAACTGATTAGCAACCTTAATTCCATCTGCAATCTTAATTCCTCTTTTCCATGTAATTTACCATATGCACAGAGTCTGGGGAATTAGGACACGGACATTGCTAATGGTAGAGGGGGCGTTATTCTACCTATCACAGAAGAAAAAGAACATAGCATGTTTGAAGAGCAGAAAGAAATTTGGAATGGCTAAAAGCTTAGCCCAGGGGAGCAAATGACCAAGAGAAGGGACTGAAGAGGCAAGCCAAGAAAACATGATTGAATTTCATCTTAAGGAAAATGGGTGACCATTAAAGAGTGAAATAATTAGATTTGAGTTATTGAAAACTTTCTCTACCTGCACTTGGAACCTCTTAACTGGTAACACATTCCTGCTTCATTGACTATAAATTGAAGCTTATTAATTTAGAATTATCAGAACTCAATCTGAAATATGAAATAGTAAGAAAAAATGAATATCCCTGTATATATATATGCAGAACATCAAAAATGCAGTTTTGGAAAGAATTTGATGACAGGCTATTCAAAATATTGATCAATATTTAGATTAGGACTCTTCGATCTAGTGAATACCCATCGCAGGTGGACCCAAACAACACAGGAGGATTTATTGTTTTATGTAAGTGAAAATTCCAACGGCAATCTTTCAGGCATAGCTGGATCCAGGAGCTCAAATAATGCCATCCCTGCTTCCCTGCATGTTGGTTTATCAGAGTAGGCTCTTCCCTTGTGGAGACAAGATGTCCAACAAGAGCTCCAGGCTGTAAGCTTACTAGATCAGTCACCCCACTAAGGGGTGGGCAGTAGTTCAAGTAGAAGTCCTAGGATTGGGTCTCATTGGACCACCTTTAGTCCCATGTTCATTCCTGAACCACTCACTGTGGCGAGGGAGATGTGATACATGAATTGGACAGGCCAGAGCAATAGTTGTATACTCTGATATTAGGTAGTGTTTTAGACAGCTTCCTTCTGAAAGTAACAGCATGTTTTGAGAGTTGCGCTGAGCTTTGTAACCAAATTTCATTTAAAACTGCTCAGATGGGTGCATTGTCTAAATTTCTTTGACATATGTTATCATCAGTATGGATCTGAAATCTACTTTATTAATACTAGTCTCTGATTGCAGATGGACCTGGATTTGAAATCTTAAGATGTACATGTCTGTGTTCCGAAAAAGTATCCTTTAAAATCAACACAAAGACTTCCAATAATTCACATCATTTGCCTGACTTTGAAAATGGAAATATTTAATTAAACTTCATATAAAAATGAAATAAAATCATGCCTTTATTTTAGATCCCTTTCTTCCCTTAAGCAACTGAATGTCTCTTTCAGTCTCTGTCAGCAGATTGAATCTCACTTCCAGTAAATCCTTTTAGTCACATTATTTTCCTTTAAATACAGATGTGCTTTAGGATAATTCCAAGTTCTTTATACATTGAGCATGTAATGACATCCTGCTCCCAGCATTTCTGTCGTTTGTAAATGGGCCATCTCCAATTTTTTAAGAGCACAATTTCATATTGAGCAAATGAAAAATATATTAGAGCGTGGTTATTTCTCTGATTGGCTTTATTTACGTTCAAAGTAACAGAAACACTTGAAATTGCTTCCCTCTTTATTATCTTCTGTTCTGAGGCACCACCATTCCCTGCTCAGCCTCTACCAGCGTTTCTCTGAAGATGATTCACAGAAAGAAATCTCCAAATCTGATATCTTTCTCTAGTTCCACATTTCAGCTTTGTTCTTTTTTGTTTTCTGCTGAGGAAGATTAGCCCTGAGCTAACATCCATTGCCAATCCTCCTCTACTTTGTATGTGGGATCCCTCCACAGCGTGGCTGATGAGTGGAGTAGGTCTGCACCCGGGGTCTGAACCAGCAAACACAGGACCACCAAAGTGGAGCACGTGGAACTTTAACCACTCACCCATGGGGCTGGCCCCTCCAGCTTTGTTTTTAACATTTGTCTGTTGATAACACTTTTTTGTAAACTTAACATCCCTGAGACTGGCCTCATTATCTCAGATTTTTCTGTCAGACACACTCAGCATGTTCATACAACCATGCCACCATAGCTCGTTGTTTCTTCTCTCACAGTTTCTACCCATTTCTTTCCAGAATGATTGCTACCAACCTATTCAGTTTCTTAGAAGATTTCTGAAACTCTTCAATAACTTGCTGTGCTGTCTAAATCTCTTTTACTTCCATCTTGGTACTATTGAGATAAAAACTTTCTAAAACACTGTTCAAGTCCAAAGAGTTTTGAGAGTTGAGCTTTAGTATCTCAATCCTTCTTTTGACAGCAAGTTTAGAAGCAGTTTTACTGAACTTCTTAACCCTTGATGATTACATTATTTGCTTGATACTTATTTGTTCCATGGGCAATTGTCTTATCTTTCATTCTGGACTATAAATTCATGGAGGGAAGAAGCAAGGTCTATGCTTCACTGTCTAAAGTATATACAGAACCAAGTACTAATCTTTATAAAAGACAGATGCTCAGTAAATTTAATACGAAAATGATAAAAGAGAGTTTTGAGGTTAGGCAGAAGCAGTTGGCTTGGGAAGCCCCCTCCAATCCTAAATCAAAGGAAGTGCTAGAAAAATATATGAAAAATTTAATATTAAAAATATTTTTAAAATACATACTCATAATCAGAACCAAGAAAGGGAGATCTTCAGGCGCCAGGAATGAAGAGGGAGGCCACAGCAGTGAGAGGCGAGGGGATGACTTGAGCAGGGTGTGCTTTAGGGGCTAGAGTTTTCGGCAGAGGCTGTAGGCTTCATGCCTCGGGGCACACTGGAGATAGGCATAGACTTGGGCAGGGAAGGCCCACTGGAAAAACTCTTAACTTAATCCAGGTTGGAATTTGGAACCTCTACCTTGCCCTTTCATGTTTGATGAGCTAAATTTTCATTATGTGGAAGCAGCAAACTCAGAAACTAACATAAAATTTGGTCTGAAAATCATTGCACCCATAGGACCTCATCAAGGATGCCTCCACAACCTAAGGTTCTCCTATGAAAAAACTTCTTACCACTTACATTAAACCACTTCCTATGAATTGGTCCTATAGATGTGTGGGACCTCCATGGAAGGAAATATTCTGAATTATTATGAACTTACAGATGAATATCAGAAACACATCTGAAAATCCACTGTCACGAGGTATAGTCAGCAGACACAACAAACAAGATCAAACTAATCATTTATAGATAATAAAAACTAGAATACAATCTGCAGGACATGATAAGGGCATTAAAAATAAATTACAGACTAATTTGAGGAAGAAGAATCTAGAGACATCAAGAATAAAAGAGAGCCATTAAATTAAAAAAAAATTCAATATATTTGCTCAAGAGTGAACCAAACACAGCAGAGAGAGGACTGCTGTACTGGAAGATGGCTCTGAGTGATGGCCGCATGGGTGTTGCTTTATGCATAGCTGAGCCATGACCAGACACTGCGGCTGCTCTCTAGATAGATGGTGCTGCTCACGGATATTCGTTCTTCACTCAATTGCCCCCTTTTCAGTGGACTCGGAGCATCTGATAGGCCCAGATGCTACATGCTTGATTTATTTTTTTGCCCCTTTTCCTTTAAATTGAGATGACCTTATTTTGGTTACGTGTGTACACAGAGGGGAAGTTGTAGAGCTTTTTCAAGAGCAGCATGGCTGGGCTACCACATGGGTAAGATGATATGGTGCCTAAAATGGTTTCAGCATTGGAAGGGAGAGATGTGAAACAAGGTTGTTTTCAGGAGGACCAGACATTCTTTTCTCTTCCTTTTTCCCTGCCTGCAGCGTTCTCTGCCAGGTGTCTATTGTCCTCACAACTCTTCTGCAGCTCCACTTGAGAAAGCTGCGGGTGACATCTAATCATCCTAGGGGCCTGGGCAGTGTGCCTTTTGAGATCCCAGGCCTGCCCATCATGAGAAGAGAGTTTTCCTCCTGTATTCCTAGTTGTTTCTGCTTTGATAAACTGGGGTCTGCTTCCAAGTGTTCATGTGTCTTCACAGATTCCAATTTTCAAAGGTGAAATTGTTGGTGATGTCGTTATTTTTCCTGTAGTGCTGACATAAGAATAGATTTTTGAAAAGATAACTGCTGAAATGTCTCCTTTAGGAGAGAGTGTCCCTTTTTATGGAACATTGGCAGCAAAAATGAGAAACAGAAAAATTAAAGTTTTTGTAAGTTAACTTTATTAAAATACAGGATATTGGGCAGTCCTTGGATGCTTTAGTTGTTGTCTTAAATTAAAAAAAAAAACAAGCACAAAACCTGATACCTGTAGGTATTTAAAAAGCTGGTTTGCTTCCCACCCACATATCCATCTACCTGTGACCTGCCTGTTTTATGTTTCCCACTGCCAACCATTTCTGGATGTCTCATTGAAGTTATTGCTTAAATATCAAAAAGACATCTGAAAAAAATGTATCTGTGCTTGCAAAGTGGTTGCTTGCATTTCTTCTTTTTCATTGTAATCTTAGTTATTAGTGTGATTTTAACACCCAAGAAGCCCCCAAGTGAAATGAGTAAGTGCCCCACCACTGAGAAATGAAAAACAAGCATAGCTAACCTGCTGAGGCTCTGATCGGGTTTTGGTTTTATGTGTTTGAGGAAATAGATACAAATATTTGGATATACGTCATTTTTTACTTTTTTACATTTGAGTCAGTGTGGGTGGAGTCTATGCCATCTCACTATTTGGTACATGGTATAGGTTTTGTTTCACAGAATTACTCTGGAGGTTCAGACTTAGCCTTTATTTTATCGTCTCCAATTCTTAACATTCTTTTTTAAGTTTAGAGATAAAGTGGTAAATCTTTCCAGCTGTCCTAGGAAAAGATGTGTTTTTCTGCGTCCCAGTGTCTCATGTATATTCGTCACATAGTGGAGTCTGTCTGTCATGAGGGTTAGAGGGAGCTTGAGTGGAAAGAAATGTTAAAGGCGTTCCCCAAACTTCCTTTGTCTCTATTTCCTCAAATCTGTGAAATAGACACGAAACTGACAGAGTGTGATTTTTATCTTTCCTTTTTCTGTCTTCTCACACTGCCTTGAAGAGTTAGAGCTGTGTGAAGAAGTGGTTCAAAAGTGGGCCGGAGGCAGAGAGGAGAAGTGGAGGATGGGCGTGCTGGCTTAGGAGGCTGCCATCCCTGACCAGAGAGGCGAGCTGGCACCAGTGGGGAATAGATCTCATTCATAGGGAGACTCTGGGCTGTGATTCCTGGAAAAAAAATCTGCATCCACTTCATTTAAAAGGATAAACCTAACCACATAGAGAAAATGTGGCCTCATCTCTGAAGGATACTCTTCCTTTGTGAGGTTTAAAACAAAGAGTTGCATAATTTTTAATTCTTCATTGGCGTTAAGTAGTAGAAAATGAGCCTGAATTTGGTGACATACTTTAGATTTTTTTCCTGTTGTCGTCAACTTACTGTTTGACATAGGTTGAATTGTTGAAATTACATATACAGTATCAAAAGATTTCAGCTAATCTTGAAGAAAGTTTTTGATCAGTTGGACATGCAATTAAACTCTAAATGTGAGAAATGAGGAATTTCTTTGAATAAAGAATATTTTATTAGCTTTGTTAGTATTATGTCATGACTATCTGCTAAATTTTCTCCAACATTTTAATATTCTATAATATTAAAAGTGAATATAAACTAAGTGTAAAAATATTCATCTCTAATTTGCATCATTTTCCTGATTGGAAGAAATGGAAGCAATACTGAGACTCCCAGATTTAAATAATAATAGTAGTAATAGCCATCAGTTATGGAGTACCTGCTCTACGTCAGACACGGTGTTGCTTTCCCGCCATTTAATTCTTACTGATCACTTCCCACATTGGACGGTTAAGGACTTGGGACTCACAGAGGTTTGCCACAGAGCAGGCAAACGTTCAGCAAGGCTTCTGTGCTGGCTTTCTCTGACTTGGGCCACTTGGGATCACCTTGTGTTCTCTTGGATGCCCAGGAGAGAAGGTGGGTAAGAGAGCAAACTCCCTCTGTGGAGCCTGCATTCAAGTTTCTCCTCTGGGCCTCAGGCAAGCTACTCAGCTTCTCTGTGCCCATTTCCCCTCTGTGAATAACAGCACCTGCCTCCTCAGTAGGGTCCAGTGAGTTAACACGTAAAGAGAGCTTTAAAGGGTAACCTGGTGGGGGCCGCCCAGTGGCGTAGTGATTAAGTTCCCTTCCTCCCTTTAAGTAGCCTGGGGTTCATGGGTTCAGGTCCTGGGCATGGACCTACACAGCACTCATCAAGCCATGCTATGGTGGTGTCCCACATATAAAATAGAGGAAGATTGGCATGGATGTTAGCTCAAAAATAGTCTTCCTCAAGCAAAAAGAAGAAGATTGGCAATGAATGTTAGCTTAGGGCCAATCTTCCTCACCAAAAAATAATAAATAAATAAATAAATAAATAAAAGGTAACCTGGATCTAGGGAGCACTCCTTTCTGCTGCTCCTGGCCCCACTCTGCTCCAACCTGCTCTTGGCCCCACTGACACCCCTCCTGGGTCTGGGCAGGGTGCAGGATGGAGGGAGAGAAGGTAACTGTAGCTCCTCCACCCTTGATGCAGCCACTGTCTTCCCATCGATACCACCTCTGTCTCCTTGTGTCCCAGCAACTCGGCTCAGGCCCCAACTCTTTCCCTTCTCCACAGTCGCTGACATACCTCCCACCCCACACCAGGCCTGTTGAGACTGAGTGCTCACAATAACCTGATTGCATGTTAATTTTGCAGTAAAGGTAAGTTTTAGTACAGCCCTTCATGTGATTTTTGTCTTTCTTTTAGAGTTTAGGATGAGAGGAGCAGGGTAGCAGACTGGGGAATGAAGTTGGAGGGTTGGACCGGAAGAGTGAAGCACTGTAAGGATACCAGCAATACATTTCCTAAGAAAGCCTCGAGGTCTCATGCTGGCTTCAGGGGCAAACCTGTGAGAGTACATTCTCCGCAGCAGGTTATCCAGAGAAAGTCAGTCCTCCTGAGCTTCTGCAGTACATGATGGCTTTGGACTAATAGGAGGCAGGTAGAGCCTGAGAGTGGGGAATAAAAACCCAACTGGAGTACCAGCTGGAATCAGCAATATCTATTCTTAGGGATCTAGAGTAGCAAAGATCCCACCACCACCCACCCCTTTCACACCCCCTCCTGCCCTTCCTAAGCTCCAGTTCCTGTTCCTCTGAGGCCTCAGGAACCGGCCTTTAGCAAGTTGAGGTGGAAGTGTGGATAGGTCCCTAAAATGGGAGACAATCTGCATGTCCCCCGGTGGCACTATAATCTCATAGTTAGGTTCAGTGGTACACTTGTTATGGCGCTAACTGTGGGACACTGTGCTACGTGGACTCATTATGAATAGCCTGGGGATGCAAATTAACTTGAAGTACATAGTTTCCCATAAGAATAATTATGGTTTCCAGGTAGCCTGCTTACAAATGAATTTCTTGAGCAAAGAAATTTCTTGAACAAAGAAATAGAATCCATTGCTTACAAACAGGTAGCCTATTTACAGGCTATATGTGTTTACACTTGACTCTTAAAGCATTAGAGGTACAAGAGAAATAGTGTGAGTTAAGTGCCTTATTAGCCTGAAAGATACCTACTTTGTAGTGTGTGTGTATGTGTGTATGTGCCTGCGTGCACATGTGCAAGACAGAGAGATGGAAGGAGGGAGAGTGTAATTTGAACAGACAGTTGGAAGGTATTGTCTCTGGAGTTTGGGGCAGCAGAGGTGTTAAATTTGTGGACTGACTTCAGCAAAATTGCTACAGTATGTACCTTAAAATGCATTGTGCTTGTCAAGCCTATCTTACATGAAATAGGCTTCAATTAGAGGGTTTATTTTCCTTAGCAGTTTTTTCCTTATTTGAAATGTATAGATGTTTACCAAAGCACACGCCATTTTTCAACACCTTTCATACTTTCTGCTATTTTGAATGAAGGTAGTAACTTCATTTTAAATTACTAAAATCAAGACTAATCCATGGTTTACAGTTTTTCTGAAAAATTGGACACTTTTTCTAGTCTAGTTTTTGTGCATCAATTTTTTTGAATCAATATTGGGCCAATTGCCACAAGTCATGTTGCAGCATAGGCAACCAGCTTGCCTTGTGAAACAATGCCACGGGAAAAAAGTATGCAGACATTGATGAGGTTCCCTGGAACAGTTTCTGCAAGGAGCAGAGGAGAGGCAAGCATGACTTGATAAAGTGTCCACAGCCTGTGACAGCAAGCCCAAAACTGGTTTCCATCTGAACCACCCTCTTTGAGAGCGTGTGAAAGTTCCCTGGTGTCCTGTCCTCCTGCAGCAGGAGCAATTCGCCCTGACTGCATGTCCCCAGCAAGAGGCTTTGCTTTGCACAGGATGCTGAGAGACTCAAAAGCCATGATGTCTGCAGCGTGGCTGTGGCCAGGCAGAAACTGTAGTATGCGGGCTGAGAGCCAAAGGGAGGGGCCCAGGGCTGTGTACACTGGTACACCAGAGACAGAGATCATGGAACTTCATGTGGGAAGTACTGTCGGTTGGTTATAATCTGTATTCTGAACACTTGAAAGAGTTCATATCACCAGGGGTTTGGGGTGATTTTTGCACATATATGGCAGCCTCTGTTTATGAGAGGCCCCAGATAGATTAATATCTGGGATTACATTTTAGAAAATTAAGTTCCAGCATATGTCATTGGGGTGAGTGTGAGTCCTGGTTCTGAAACCCTTTGTATCATAGTTCATGTCCATTGAGGCCCTTGCCCACTGATTCCTAATCAAGAAAAAAATGAATTGAATCCAGCTTCAATTTAATATATTTTCCTTAGCAACCCTATCTCTGTGATGGCATTATTAGATAATTGAGACATTCCTGACACTTATTCCTCCAATCCCCAGTTCCTCTATGGCCATCATTCACTTTCCTTAGGGCTTGATTCTTTTCCTCATTTCAGCTTTTCAAGTGACTTTTAACCCTTTTTTATTATTATAATGAGGCTGTAGGTTCTGTTCTGTCCATTGTGTGCCTTTACTGTTCTCACTTTTATCACTCCCCTTCCGTGAGCAGGAGCATTTCTTATAAGCCACTTTTCTCTTTCCAGTCAAGGTACCTAGAGGCAGCCCCATTAATGTTTGTGGGACCAAAGGTGAAGAATGATCTTTCACAGTGGGAGGTGAGCCTTTTAGATCTTAAGCTCCATGGGTTTAGTGCAAGAGGGGTGTGATCTGCCCCAGGAATCTCCTGCAGCTATTTTAAAAAGATGGATCTTTCTCTTCCCTTAGGGGACAGAATATGATTGCTTGTCATGGCACTCTATGAAAATAAAACTCTACAAAGCAGTCTGGGAGAGCTCTGCAATCAGTACGGAATTTAAAATATCTAGTTGCCAACTTTACTACTGAATGTTGAAAACCGAGACTCAGAAAGGTTTTTTTTCTTTTACAGTGATACATGTTCAAAGTGTACTTGCTTACAAAGAAGAAATTGGGTCTAGATGGTCTAGCTCTTTGAAGAGTGAACATTAAGTACGGCTGCACAGTGCGTGAATGGGGTATGGAATGATAACTAGCAGCAGGAGTGCAGAGGGTCATGGTACAACTTGTCGGTCTTAGGTTGGACTAAAGGAGAGAGCCGGGTATTTCTAAAGCCTGGCTTATTTGTAGCTTATTTGTGCTGTTCACATAGAATGCAACTGACAATGTTTCAGCTGCCTCTTTCTATGAGACATTATGCTGATAGAGTAATCCCTGTGACTTTCATGTGTTTACAGAGTATGCCCATTTTGGTGAGGTTTCCCTTCAAGAGGGTCTCTTATGCGATTCCTTGAAAGATAAACATGTGCCAAGACCAGGTTCCCATGGTTTTGCATGCAAATTAAAGTAGGAGGGAACAAGGAGTACAGGTAAGGGGAAGAGAGAGAGGAAAAAAAGGAGAGATAGAGAATGAGAATGAATGTAAACGTAAGGATACAGTGATACACATTACTGTGTTGTGATCTCAAAGATGAATTTTGCAGCAGAAACTTTGCTGAGATTGACAAAGTTCAACAGCTTGGATTCAGTAGCCAGTAAAACCGTTTCTCTAAGACAGAATCACTCATTCATTTCTGTGCTCTCCTTCCATGCCATAGTTTTAGTAGTGAGTATCCTTTAAGTGCAACATTTCTGGTAGCCACATAAGAAACATTCAAGTGTTTAAAACAGAGGACCTGGCTCCAAGGAGCTTCTCATCCAGATTTGGGCCATTGTTCCCTTCGTCATGCTTGGACCTTCATGACCTCTCTTGACTGAGGATGTGTGCCTTCAACTCTGCAGTTTTCTTCTATTTCTTCTTTGGTCTTTTCTGTTACTTTCTCTTTTTTTTCTTTCAAAATTCATGTTAGACATATGTTACAACTTCTTGGCTGTCTTTTCTTTCACATTTTTTAATCTCTCTCTTTTCTTTTGGTGGGTAGGATCATTTATTGGCTCTGTCTTCCAGATTACTAATTTATTCTTCAGCTGTATCCTTTTTCCTGTTTAGACCAAATATTGCATTTTTCATCTCAAATATCATTTTTTAAACATTTTCGAAATCACTTTTTTTGTTATTAACATGGTAGTCTCTTTCTATTCAGACCTCTTTTAAAATTTCCTCTTTGCTCTAATATCTCTTTGCTAGAGTGTTACTTTTACTATTTGTTGTAGTTGCTGTCTCTCTTTTGTGGTGTTCATTTTCTTCAAGTGTTTAACAGTTTGTGGTTGTGTGTCCATCTCTGTAGTTGAGGTTTGATATTACCCAATTCATGAGGCTGTATTTGTTTTAAGCTGCTTTTCTCCAAAGTTTATGGGAGGTGGATACTGAGAGGGGTGTTTGGTGCTGCTGTGTGGATCTCTGTTCCTCCAGGGGTGTCAGCATCCTCCTGGGAAAACTGAAATCAGTTGAGACTTAATCTGTCAAGCATAGAGAAGCTTTTTCACTCTGTATACTGCACCACCATCCATCCAGTTGCACAAGCCAGAAATCAGGGAGTGGTCCCAGCTTCTTCCTTTCTCATCCAGGCAGTTAGCAGTTCCTGTACTTTCTCCCTCCTAAACATCCCTCAAATCTGTCCACGGTTTTCTGTTCTCATTCCTACCACCCTTGTCTCAGTCATTGACAAAATATCCACAATTTATACTTTCATTCTTGAAGATAGGAAAGTTGATTGTGGGGTAAAGTCCTACATTTGGTTTGGGGCATGTTTCTATCTTATTAATGGTAAGTTTTCCTCATAGTGATGTCCAGTTAGAAATAGAGGCCTAGTATTTGAGGAAAAGGTCAGAGCAAAAGCTGCATGTTTGAGAGAGATTATAGTTCAAAGTATGGGAATAGACAGTGTTTGAAGGGAAAATCAATGAAGAAAGGCACAAAACCAGTGCAAAATCCTAAGTGCAAGGGAGGATCTGAATTGTGTATTGTGCTACACTGTTTGAAGGATGTCAGTGTATCTTATGTCCTCTCCCTTCGAAGAGATTCTAATTTAACAGGGGAGGTGAGACATGGCTGAGTGAAAAATTCAGTAACACTGACTAGTATATCGCTGAATGCTGAGTGAGTAATACGGACTTTTGGGTCCCAAGTTATGTTCTGTGAGATTTAATAGCTTCATCAAAACCAGAAGCTTCTGCAACAAAATAAGTTTGACAATTCCTTTCTTCTGGGACTTACCAAAGTCAACACATCTGAATATATACAATGTTTTTCACCCTTAAGTACAGTTTTAGTGGCATCTCACAAATTTTGATATGTTTTTCTATTTTCATTCAGTTAAAAATACTTTATATAATTTCCCTTTTTGTTTCCTCTTTGACCTGTGGGTTGTTTTGAAGTGTGTAGTTAGTGTGTTAGAAATACACACATATTTGGAGGTTTTACAGGTATGTTTATAGTATTGATTTCCAATTTAACTCTGTTGTAGCCAGAAAAGATACTTTGGTATGATTTGGATCCTTTTAAATTTGTTGAGGTTTATTTATAGCCCAGAATATGTGCTATCTTGGCAAATGTTCTGTGTGCACTTGGAAATAGTATGTATTCTACTGTTATTGGTTATAGTGTCCTATAAATGTCAGTGAGGTCAAGTTGGTTAATAATATTTTTCAAACCTTATATATCATTACTGATTTTCTGTCTATTTCTTCTATCAATTATTGAGCAAGGAGTATTAAAATACCTGATTGTAATTGTGGATCGGTTTATTTCTCCTTCAGTTCTATGAGTTTTTGCTTCATTCATTTTCAAAGTCTGTTATTAAGTACATAAAAGTTTAGAATTATGACATTCTCTTGATGAGTTGACCATTTTTTTCCTTATGAAATAACCTCCTTTATCCTAGGTAATATTTTATACTCTGAAATCTATCTTATAGCCACTCTAGCTTTTGTTTGATTAGTATTAGGTAGATATTTTTCTACTCTTTTACTTATAACTGAATTATATCTTTGTATTTGTAGTGCATTTCTTGTAGGCAGTACGTAGTTGAGACTTGCTTTTTTGTCTAATCTGGTACTCTCTTTTAATGGGCATATTTAGATCATTTACATTTAATGTAATTATTGATATGGTTAGGTTGAAATCTATCATTTTGTTATTTGTTTTCTGTTTGTCCTATCTTTTTTTGGTTGACTTTCCTCTCTTTCTCTGCCTTCTTTTATTTTATTTTTTAATTCTATTTTATTTTCTTTGATGGCTTATTAGCTATAACTCTAATAGTATTCATATAGTTTATGTATTTAACTTATTGCAGGCCACCTTCAAGTGATGTTATTATACCACTTTAAGTACAATATAAGAACCTTCAATAGTGAACTTCTGTTTCTCTCCCCTCAGCCTTTGTGCTGTCATCATCATACATGTTACTTTTATATTTTTTATAAACCCCACAATATATTATTAACTATATTTCTACAATTTTTAAAAGAGATTTAAAGAATAGGAAAAAGTCTTAAATATTTGCCCATATAGTTACTATTTCTGGTGCTCTCCATTCCTCTGTATATATCCATATTTACATCTGGTATCTTTTTTTTCTGCCTAAAGAACTTCATTCATTTCTTATAGTGTGTACTTGTGGGTAATGAGTTCTTTCAGCTTTTGAATATCTGAAAATGTCTTTATTTTGCCTCCATTATTTTTGAAAACAATTTTGCTGGATGTAGAATTCCGGATGTAGTTAGACAGTTTTTTTTTTTTTTCCAGTATTTTAAAGATGCTGCTCCACTTTCTTGTTGCTTGTATTGTATTTGATGGGAAATCAGCTTTCATCTTTATCTTTGGTCTTCTGTAAGTGTTGTTTTTTTCCTTTGACTGCTTTTAAGATTTTTCTGTTTATCGCTAGTTTGATGCAATTTGATTATGTTGTACCTTGGCATAGTTTTTTCCACATTTCTTGTGCTTGAAGTTCATGAGCTTCTTGGATCTATGGATTTATAGTTTTCATCCAATTTGGAAACTTTTGCCATTATACCTTGAAATAATCTTGCTGTCTGCCTCTCTTTCTCTTCTTCTTTAAGAACTCCAATTATATATTTATTATACCTCTTGAAAGTGTTCCACACATCACTGATGTTCATTTAAAAACAAATTCTCTTTTCTGTCTATGTTTCATTTTAGGTAATTTCTATTGCTATGTTTTCAAGTTTACTGATCTTTTATTCTGCAATGTCTAATGTGTAGTTATTCCAATCCAGCATAGTTTTCATTTCAGACCTTGTGAGTTTCATCTCTAAAAGTTCTACTTGTTTTCTTTTTAATTTCTCCCATGTCTCTACTTAATGTTTTTAATACAGAGAATATAGTTATGATAACTATTTAAATGTCCTTGTCTACTGGTTCCAATATCTGTGTTAGTTCTGGGTGTGTATCAATGGATTGATTGATCTCCTCATTATTGGTCCTATTTTCCTGTTTGTTTGTGTGCTGGGTAGGTTTAGATTGGATGCCAGACATTGTGAACTTTACATTGAGTACTAGATATATTTATATTCCTGTAAATATTCTTCAGCTTTGTTCTGGGATGTATTAAGTTATTTGGAAACATTTTGATCCTTTTTCATCCTGCTTTTAAAACTTGTGAGGCAGAATAGGAGCAGTGTGCAATCTAGGATTAATTGTTCTTGACTGCTGAGGCAAGACCATCCTGGATCCTCACAACCCTCTGTGAATTGAGATTTTTCAGAATGCCTGGTGGGAAGATGCACTATTCCTGGCCCAGTGTGGACACTGTCACCTCTAATCCTTTTGGATGATTCTTTCTCCAGACGTGGGTCATTTCCTTACGTGCTTGTGCTGATGACTACTCAACTGAATACTTGAGGGGAGTGCTCTGTGGATCCCCAGTGCTCACTTGCTCTGTGCAGCTCTCTTTTCTCTGGTACTCTGTCTTGCAAACTCTGGCCACCTTGGCCTCTCCAGACCCTCTCTGATTGTCCCTTCAAACCAGGAAATCTGTTGGGCTCTGTCTGAATTCCCCCACCTGCACACAGCTTGGAGACTCTCATGGGAGTAAGCTGGGGTAATTGTAGGGTTCACTTCATTTGTTTCCTGTCTTTCAAAGATCATTGTCCTTCGGTTCCTGGAATCTAGTATCTTATAAATGGTTGTTTTGTATATTTTGTCTGCGTTTTATTTGTTTCACATGAGACAGTAAATCTGGTCCCTGTTACTTTGTCTTTATGGCAAGTAGAGTTCCCTTTGCAGTGTTTTTTCAGCTTTTGAACATGGAGCCCTTTTTCCAAAGAGTCTCTGATTGGACTAGCATTGCCTTTGGAAAATGCCAGTGTAATAAGAGAGAAAGTTGTGTTCTGTTAGTTAAGAACTATTTCTCTGATGTGTTCGTCCTTGGAAGCTGGAGTCTCAGCATTGGCATGAGATAGAGAGTTGACATAGAGATCTTATAGTCTAGGTGTTTGCAAAGTAGATTTTTTAAAAAACAATAATGCACTCCCCTTCTGAACTTGTGAATTGACATGCAAAGTTTTTCATCATAAGTTGTAATATGGGTAAAGGATGTAATTCTCATTAAATTATAAATATCAACATTTTGAAATAAAATGTTATAATTATTCTTTTAAATATGTCATCTGGAATCTAAATACCATAGTAATTTAAGGGCTGTTATTTTCATTTTAAATAATGAACAACTTCTTTAACATTTAGAAATTTTACATTTTGTCTTTCTTCTTTGCGTCATATTTTCACCCTAGTTTCCTCACTGAATTTCTAATGTTATGTGTTTGCTCCTTTCACTCTTTTATGAATTACCCTATTTTGTTTATCTACATCTAAAATAAACATATAAATTAAATTAATACTTAAAAAATTTCTTGTTACCGTAAAGTTCTATGTTTTAAAATCAAATTCTTCTGGATTGAGTTGTCATTACAATTATCAGTAACACACAGTTGATCCAAACAACATAAATATATAAAAGACTGATAAGTAATATTTCAGCATAATGACTGAAATTTTATTTGAAGTCCGTCCTTTCAGAAGAGAGGGTCTTTTATTTTATTCTAGTTAGTCTGTTTACCCATGAGTGATAATTACTTATTGCTAGACTAAGACCAGGTCAATAGATCATATTGCTAATCCAAGGTAAACTTGACATTAAGGAAAGATGCAGTCATTAACTCCTAAAATATTTATCTACTCTGTGAAATAACTTGATATAAATTTAATGACATGTAACTTCTGTACATAATTTATTTGAAGTTTGAGTTTCAGAGACAACTGCATTTTTTCCATGAAATTGGATATATAATAGATAATTAGATACCATTTTGGGCTATTTTTGTACTACTCCTGCTGTAATAATTGACACTTGACCACAATATGAGCCTAAACTTGCACAATGGATAAAATATAAGATGTGGTTTTTATTATAACAAAAGATTCCTAGCTTTGTGAAGGATTCTAAATGGTTCAATTTATGAAATGATGTCTGTGCTGCTTTTCATATCTACTTGGTGAAGGAATGCACACCTGTATGGGGATGCACTTTGTCTACTCTGTTGTTCTGTAACAGTATGATGGATTGAGCCATCTCTGGTAGGATAATTGGGGTCACATTGTAAAATTGCACTTGTTTGTGCACCATGTGATTCTCAGAAGTCGTCGAATTTGGGCACAGGTCCAGGGCAGCCTGTCACGCGCTCCTCTGAACAGCGTTAATCTCACCACTGGTCCTCACTTGCTGTGAGTTGCAGGGAAACCAGGAGAGACAAAGGCTGCCAACCTTTGTATCCGAGTGCTTAAGGATGAAAAAAGCTTTGTGCCAGAAAGGAAGGTCGTGCCAGGTAGATTGTGCGCGCATCTGTCCTTAACCTCACACTCGCGGGTCTCATTGGCCTAGAGATTTGATAGGTTAGTCACTCCTTCCCCCCAGGGGAAATTAGTTGCTTTTATCTTGGCCAACACACTCTTTTGAGGGAGTTTTTAACTAAAGTTTTCAGGGAGAGGTGTAACTTAATTTCTAGGGAATATGATTCCATACAACACCATTTCTTCTACACCAACTTAGGTGTGTGTTGTTGTTGTTGTTTTTAAGAGAGTTATGGTGAAAAATAGCTCAGAGAATAAAGAAAGCATTATTAATTTCCTTGGTTAGATCTGGGTATTATTGCTTCTCTGCAAAGGCTTCAAAATTTTTTTCACCACATTCACTTCCTTTACTTCATTCAATCATTCAAAAGCAGTTCTGATTCCATCCTAAAGTAAGATTAATCCCTTCTTCTTGCTTCTTCCTCCTGGGCACAGATTGACATCCTAGCCCCTGTGACACTTAATTGCACCCTTATGTATTTTGTCTTTGCCTGTTGGACTCTGGGATTTTATTCATCTTTGTATCTAGCACAGAACCTGGCCCATAGGGGATTCTAGGAGGGAATATATAGTGAATTGTCCTAAGCCTATTTGAATCCTTGCTTGCACTTAGTAGTCATGGCATCTTGGGGCAGTTACCTACTTCTCTGGCCCAGGTTTTTGCATCTCAAAATGGAATAGTAAACTACATCACAGAGATGTGGTCAAAATTACATGTCTATGAAGTACTACTCTGTGCCTGTGCCCATGAATGCTTAAACAACATTAACTGCCATTTTATTCTTATGGCTGGAGCGAATGCAGGAATGCATGTGTGTAGTTGGTGACTTCTGTGCTAGAACATGAGGAGAGGGAGCAGAGCTCATGCCCGTGGGGAGTTGATGTTCCAGCAGAGTGACAGGCAGAAACTCATGGTGGAAGGACAGTAGGGCGGAAGTACAGAAGGGGTTATATGAGGAATCTAGGAAGACTCAGGAGTGAAAGGTTTGAGGAAGTTTCCCAGGAGAGATAAAGCCTGGGCAGTGATTGGAGGAAAGAATATCAGAGTTTTCTAGATGGTCAGTATGGTAAAGTAAAGATAATATACTTGAGGGATTTCAAGTGGTTTAATACTTCTAGGGTGTGACAATGAAAAGAAGAGAGGGATTGGGGAATGCTGGAGAAGGGACTGGAGAGAGAAGCCAGCCCCTCCATAAATGGCAGCCAGGAGCCACTGAAGAGTTTTATAAAGTGGAGGGTCATGGTCAAATATTAATTTGTGAAAAATTAATACCAGGTGAGTCCCCAACTCTCTTGATGAGGTACATTGCTAATTTATACTTACTGCTATATCTTAAACAAGGGTGAGACTGTACAGGATCTTCTGGGGAAGAAAATGGGCGCATCTCCTAAAGGACCCTTTGGTATGTCTGCTTGCCCTCCTAGACCCCCGATAGTAGCCAGATCTACCCTCATCTCAATGCAGTGCTGCAGGGTAGCAGGAAGTGTTCTCCCCTATTGAGAGCTCTCCTTGGAGCTGCCAGGTAGGCTGTGTGGCTCCAGGTGTCCCTCTGTTTCCCTCCTGCTGCCTCTCTCCAGGTGAGTTCTCTGCTGTGCTGCCCAAGCCCTGTCCAGAGCAGGGCCTGCTTGGAGGGTAAATGAAGTAACTGGATTCTAGCTGCCCTAGCTGACTCCTGTCTATCAGTGTCTCCAACTAAATCAAAGGTAGGTAGTTATCTTAGAATGCAGCCTCTCTACTGCTTTGGAGAGTAACCCTAAATTTACTTTCTATACAGTTGAATCTGCTTTGCCTTTATTTTTGCATTATTCCTGGGGAAAGAACACTTAGAATCTAACTAACTCAAACTATATTTTCCCTCCTTGTAAACTTCAGTACTATTTTTTCTCCCCATCCAGTTTCATTGCAGGCATATATATCCAGCGTTATTGAGGCAATCTCAAAAACGCCTAGTGTGTTTCAGAATGCCTGGCCTGGGCTATAGTGTGGAAATAGTCTTTTCTCCCATTGAGATTGCTTTGAGTTATAATAACAGCCAACTATAACATTTTAATTTCTAGTGACCAAAAAATCAACGCTAGTAATAGAATTCATTAATTTGTGTTTGACTTGAGAGTTTCTGTTTTGAGAGTTCTGTTCTGAAGTGTACTTTATATACTATGTACTTAGAGAATAATACTTATAATTTTGCCAATAGAGAGATTAGTCAAATAAAGATATGCACTACTAAATATTTCTAGGTGTGGTTTAAGTAGCTCAGGCTGTTAGTTTGATGTGGTCTGTGGATGGGATGGAATCGTTACCTCTGGCTTGTTTTTTATGGTCATTTTTTTAAATGAGGCAATTCTTCATGGGCTGCCTTGGCTTTCGTCGCTGCCCTTACATCGGAGGCTCTCTAGGCCTCTGTGGATCTTGAACTGTCAAATCCAAATGTCTCAAATCTCTTTTGGACTGAAGAAGGATGTAAATAAATAAAATGGCCAAATTCAACTCAGCTTTCTCCTACTTTTCCACCTCAGCCTGCTGAAAGCTCCTCCTCCTGGGGCTCTCCTGACATTGCACACTCACACGTGTCTTCTTGGCGTCCCCTCAGTCTCCACAGGCTCCTTCCCTTACCTGCCCTTGGCACATAGGTATTTCCAGGAGTTGTAGCCTAGGGTGTTTTCCCTTTGTCTCTCACACTTTCTTTCTTGCAGTAGCTCAGTGCCGTGGTCCAGACTTGACTTTACAGGGACAGTCGTCTATGTGGAGTCTCTGGGCTATCCTGTGCAATATAGGATGTTTTGCTGCATCCCTGGCTTCTGCTCACGAGAGGCATCTAAATGCATAATCCTTATGATAATTGAAAATGTCTCTGGGCATTGCCAAATGCCTTCTGGGGGAGAAAACCACTCCTGGTTGAGGACCACTGTCCTGATGTCCTCCGCATTTGTAGTATTCATTCTATTTTTGTTGCTCTATTCAGGCTTTAATATTTCCCGGCCTCAGGATGCTTACAAAGCTCCCCTTGCATAGAAACGCTCTTGCCTCTCCTCCCTGCAAAGACACAGAATGGAGGAAGATGACACAGTGGTGTTTACCTGGGTGAAGGCAGTTTAGAAACTGTCTGAGTACAGATTAAGAAAACAGAATGATTACATTGTGGGGGTGGGGGGAGGAAAATGACTGTGTTTCACACATGTTCAGTTCCATGAACAGAAGGGTACTGCTATGTCTCCCCCAAAATTCCTATGTTGAAACTCTAATCCCCAATGTGATGGTATTCAGAGCCAGGGCCTTTGGGAGATAATTAGGTTTAGATGAGGTCATGAGTGTGGAGCCCCCATGATGGGATTACTGTCTTTATAAGGGCATGAAGAGACCAGAGCCCTCCCCTTCCCAACAAGTGAGGACACAGCAAGAAGGCATCCCTCTGCAAATCAGAAGGGGGCCTCACCAGGAACTGAATTGACTGGCCCCTTGATCTTGGACTTCAGAACTGTGAGAAATAAATCCTTATTGTTTAAGCCATCCAGTCTATGGTATTTTTCTTATAGCAGCTTGAACTGACTAAGATGGATATCCACGCGAGTGGTCCCACCAGGCAGTTGTAAATTCAAGCTTGAATCAGAGGGGCCCCGAGCCCTTACGCCTGCGTTCAAGCCTGCTGGCTGGATTAGTCTGTATTGTCTCCTCACGTTGGTCTGCATGCGAGCCGCAGCAGTAAGTGTCCCCCAGCCCTTGCCTCTTTAACCTTCTCCATCCCCACTCCTGGGCCACTTCCTTGTCACTTCTCAGACAAATACCTGTCTCCATGCAGGACTCACAGTGGTTCTCTATTCTGCTTCCCCTAGGTCAGGCCACAGTTACTCTCCTATGAGCATTACCTAGACCCTGCTGGGGGTCGGCCCCACTCTCCTATGCTGCACTTAGGTTTGGAATGTCAGTTTCAGAATAAGCTTTCTAGAGGAAGTAGGATTCTCAGTGTTCCAGAGGGCAACATCTCTCTGGACGGTTGCTCACAGCCACAGTGGAGGCATATAACAACCCCATGGTAGTCTAATGGTGGTTACCTACCAACCCAACAGCAGATGGAAGTTGTTGCATTTTTGTGATGGTGGTTGTTTTGTTTTTATTTTTGCTCAATAGCATTCTCTTTCTTTGAGAGAAGAGATCCTTCAGTGTTTTATAAAAATTCTCTTTTGTTGCTCATTTTTTTCCTCCATAATTTTCAGGGTTTTTCTTCTCTCCTTTTTCTCCCCTTTCCTTTTAGTAACTAGTAAGACTAGTCCTATCAGCAAGATACATTTTTTAAATTCAGTTGTACCTTGTATTTTCCTGTCCAATTACTAAGGTTAAAAGCCTTGCCTTGACATTTATAATAAAACAAAACACCACCTCAAATACAGGTCTCCCTCTTGGGATGTGGTGAAAGGAGAAATACCTCAGTGTTCCAGCGTGCTTTGTCCATGCTGACTGAGAGCATGTTAGACACCTGCCATCAGGTGAATGGACTCTGGCCCGGGGAAGCTTGTTTGTAGGGAGGGCCATGCTGCTCAAGAAGTTGTTGGCTGCTTGGTGGAGCTCCTAGGTGAATGGACGCGCTACTGCGCTTTCTAGACTTTAGGTTTTCTTCATGGATCTATGCCAAATGCTTAAACATGTCTGTCTGTCTGTCTTTTTTAAAGATGTGGAGAGATTGGTCTTCTCTTGCTTCAGTTAGTATAAGGCTTACTGCCATTTCACATGCAGTGGCTGTCAGTGCTGCTGGGACCAGGGTCTCTGTCCAGCTGTTAAAGGAGGACATTGGCTAGGAGGAAGTGGCAAGGAGCCAGGATGCTGAACTAAATGGTGTTCCTAATTTAGTTGCAGTTTATCCTGAAGAGAATAAAGGCTAATTGCTAAGGCTCTGGTTCCCAAACTGTATGCCAAGGAACCCTGGGGTTCTGGCGTTCCTTGGCATACAAGGAACAAATTTACAGGAGTATTGTGGGATGTTTACTTTTTCAAGGGGAACACTGCAGTATTAGCTGGACACCATGTAAAGGACTACTCTTCAGTTGTTTAGACTTAGATATTTAATAAACAGTGGTCAGATATTTCTTTTGGCCTAGGGGTACCATGAAAACAATGCTGAAATGCTGAGAGCACCATGGACTGAGGAAGTCTAGGGACTTCTGCTCTAAGAACAACGAAGGTCCTTCAGAGCCAGGTGTTTGTGAGAGACACAGGAGTATTAGGAAAGCGGGTGAGGGAAAAGAAAATGCAGGTTTGGAAGTTGGGTTATTGGGTCAAAATGACTCTAATTTAAAAGGGTCCCAGGTTGGCTGGTAGCCACTGATGTCTTCAGTGCCCTCAACTAGAGACTCTTTAGGTTTTCTCTGATAGGCGAGCCCTGATGCTCCTATCCCCTGCTAGTCATCACTGCCCTGTACCCCTCAGAACAAGCCCTTTGCCTCTTTGTTCTTACCCCAGTATTTGTTCGTTCACTAAATATTTATTTATGGATATCACCTACGTGGGGAGATGGGAGTAAGTAGAACAGACAGAAATCTCTCATGTCTTGAAGCTTACATTTTCTGGAATATATCTAATAGGATATTATCGGTGCTTATTATGAACCAGGCATTGTTCTAAAAGCTTTGCATATATTAACTCATTTAATCCTCACAAAACCTGTTCCATAAGTATAATTATTATTGCCATGTACACGTGTCTGGCATAATGGTGATTCTCAGACCACCTTGCTGTTCCTGCTTATTGGATTGCATCCTCGTCAACCTAATATCAGCCAGGCACGATTGCACATTTAGAACCTGAATGAAACAAGTCTCCATGAATCTGTGTCCATGTATCACTGTGTGATCCTCTGATAGGGTGCTGTGAACCTGCTCCACATTAGCTCACAGTAAACTGCACTATACATTGTCTAACAAAGTTTTGTCTGATTGTATCCTCATCTCCATGTGTGAGATTTATATTTCAGACTTAATGGAAGCTACACTAAACATGTTAAGCCTTACAGTGGGCATGTCCCCTATTAACGTGCCTTTCCAGGGCTCTAGACACAGCATGCTGAGGTGGATGTGGATGGGCAGTGCCAACCAAAGCTCTTTCTGATCATAATGAAGTGGCTTACTTGTGAGTTGTGTTACCCAGTAAAGTCAAGTGCTGTGACTTCGGAAATGTAAACTGGACATTGTAAAATGGTTTCTTTCCATCTTGCAGGCTCAGTTGTTTCCTTGAAAGGCAAAAGTCAGCAGAAAGTAAGAAATGAAAGATGTTGAATAGTTGATGGTTGTATCAAGTGGAATTTCCTTGATGTAAAGAAAGCTCATGCCATTGTTCTCTTTCTCATAATGAAAGTAATACTTGCTCATCCTAGAAAATCAGGAAATTGTATAACAAAATAAAAGTGACTCCAATAATATCATCCAAAGAAAACGACTCTCTACTTTTTTGGCATATTTCTTTTACTCTTTTTCTAGGCAAAGACGTGCTTCCTTTTCTTTAACAAAAACTTAATTGTGCAGTGACTGTATGCAGGGTATCGTGGATGCAGTTTGGTGCAAAGTAGCATACACATCTGTTCTCCATTAATACAGGTATAAAAAAAGGCAAGTTGTTATCTCCCTAATCTTAAAAACAAACAAACCCAATACTTCCCCTCAACCGTACATCCCCCTCCAGTCTGCTGTCTCTCTCTTCTTTTTCTTCTCACAGCATGGAATTGATTTCATTAAACATAGCTGTGGCCTGTAGCCTTTCTCACTTTTTCATTAAAATTCACCTATGGGCAGCGGTGAAAGAAAATGTGTCCCATCTTTATTGCTTTGCTGTAGCACTTCTCATAGCTGTGCTATGGTTTGAAAATCTCTCTCCTCCTCTAGAGAGCAAATTATTTGAGGTTAGAGACTATGGCTTATCCATCTTCTTACCCTTGAAAGATAGTAAGTGTTCAGTAAATGTGTACATCTCCTTCCTGCTAGACCGGTGCCCCATGCATCAGTGATCTGGGTTGGCCACGGTCACTGAGCACCAAGGATCACCTAAAGTTTGACAACAGAAGCCAAAGCGGAGTCGACCCCCACACCAAGCATTCAGGGAATATGCCTGCGTCTTTATCAGGGCCCATCTGCAGAACTGCTGGTGTAGTTATGGTGTTCCACATGAACACACTTGCCCACATCACTGGACACATATCCATAATGGAGACGTGTCTGGAGATTGTCAGGAAACATGTTTTTTATCCCAGTTGTGGACATTATCAGTTACCTGTTAAGAAGTCAGTAGACATATTCCACTTGTCTTGTACAGATGCTTTACCAGATGCTTTGGGGGTTTTAGAAAGGAGCCAGATAGAGTCCATGACCACAGGTAGTTTATAATCCAGAGCAGTGTGACAATGGCTGACATATCCTGGCAGTGTGTGTGTGTGTGTGTGTGTGAGAGTGTGTAAATATGTGCACATGGGTACCATGTATATACTTGGTCCCACCTCATACTAACTAAAATCAAACGAGAGCAGGGACCTGGAGTTTCAGAGGCCTTTCTTGTGATTCTGATGAGTAACCAGGTTGAGGAACTGCTGAGTTAGAATTCTTAACACCTGGAAAACTTTGTGAGCAGGGAAATGGAAACCTGAAAGCACCACGACTGCAGGCCCTTCGAGCAGGGCTGAGTCTTATCCACCTCGTGTGTGAAGGGTCTGCCTGGGCCCTGTCGAGGGCACCTGGAAAGGCATTGCATTCCTGAGTGAACTTGGCTGGGAGGGATAGACGTGCACTGTGCCACACATCTGGTGGGGAGGATGCTCTATTCTTTAGACTGACATAAGAAGTCAGAAAGACTACACTGAAAGGGATTATTCCAGTCTAATGGAGAAAGGTGTGTTGGAAGCCATCTAGGAAAACTGGGTTGTGGAACGAGCCCTGCTGGCACTGCAGTTGATCTAATACCTATGCTTATTGTAGGGAGTATTCTCAGAAAGATAAATGGGGGTCAGCCCCGTGGCACAGTGTTTAAGTTTGGTGCATTCCACTTTGGCAGCCCAGGTTCGTGCATTCAGATCCCGGGCTCAGACTTACACCACTCATCAGCTGTGCTGTGGCGGCAACCCACATATAAAGTGGAGGAAGACTGGCACAGATGTTAGCTCAGGGCTAAGCTTCCTCAAGCAAAAAAAAAAAGATGAAGTCATAGGTATGAAAAGTATTTGTAAAAGAAAAAGTAGTTACACTAATGAATGATGACATTCTATAAGTATTGCAATAAAGAACCACTTTTCTTCTCTTTTTTTGTCTGGCCTCCACTAAGTCCCAGCAGTTCACGCGCAGTGCTGTTGAGTCCCACAGTATCAGAGACGTGCGTTGACTGTAAAAAGCAAACTGTATTTTGGAATCAAAATGAAATGCTTTTCAGATTATTTGCCATTTATCTTATCTATACCATTTTTATCATAAATAATTAAAACCTGACTATAGATGATGATAATAATAGTGATGTCTTTGTGACAGTGTGTATGGTTCAAAGCTCTTCTGTGTTGAGAACAAACAAAACAATGTACATAAATGTTAGAGACATTTCTATGCATAATGTTTTCAGGAAACCTGAAAACCTGAGTACATAATAATTGTATGTTTGCCTGCCTTAGAATTCAGGATGACACTCTCTTCACATTCAAGATAACAATAGATGCATATTTTATTTCCTGGAAAATACTAGTATATTCCACCTTAGCTAATCAAGGTATTTGTATTCCAGAAATAGGTGGCTAAAACTAGATTGTTAATGTAAAGTGCCATTTTTATTTTATTTTATTTTTATTTATTTATTTTTAATTTTTTTTGAAGAAGAAGATTAGCCCTGAGCTAACTACTGCCAATCCTCCCCTTTTTTTTGCTGCGGAAGATTGGCCCTGAGCTAACATCCATGCCCATCTTCCTCTACTTTATACATGGGATGCCTACCACAGCATTGCTTTTCCCAAGTGGTGCCATGTCCGCACCCGGGATCTGAACCAGCGAACCCTGGGCTGCCAAGAAGTGGAACGTGCGAACTTAACCACTTTGCCACTGGGCCAGCTGCTAAAGTGACATTTTAATATGAAGAGTTTGTAGATATCTGGAATATCAATTGAAAAATTATATGTATAAGTAACCAAAACACGTTTGTGTTATGTTGTTGACATTTTACAATCTTGACTGTGAGACCACCCTTAAAAGATGTCTTAAGTCAACATGACATATAAATCTAAGCATGTCATAAAGGATGTGCAGGATCGTATGCAAGACCCTTTCATATATGTAATTGTGAATCTCATGAAGTGGAATTCTTTCATTTGGTCGTAGAAGGAAGAGTAAAGACTTCCATGTGCTACTTCTAAAATTTTTCTATTTTTAGTGGAAATTAGACTACTCTTTCTTGGGAAAGAGCTGCCTAACCAGGGTTCTTTTTCCCTTGGGAATCTGTATTTTTTTCTTCTTTCTTGTCTTTTCTTTCTTTCTATTTATTTACTTATCTGTTCCCTTTGCCTTTATTTTATTGTCCAGCATTTTAATAATTGAGTATTGATTATGTTCATTTTTTATGTTTAGCTGGTAATTAAATCATTTAATGATACTGTCTTGTACTTTTCTGAATGAATGTTGTGGTTAACTTGGACCTAAATGGAATATTTCCTTTCTTTCAACTGTTGTGAGTTAAATCTCATAAACATAATTCAATATACTTTATTGTTTTAATGAATTAAATATAATAGAATGTGGCAAATGTTGTGTTTTGCTCTCCTGTATCCGCTCCCCTTCCTTTCTGTAACAAAACATGCATTTCCTTTGGGCGCCACCTCTCTTATTGCTGACTGTGTGCTTCAGGTGAGGCTCCATTCCAACTGCAGGAGTGGGACATGTCACACAAGGCTGGCCAGAGGCTCACTTTCCCCTAGTCATAAAGATTGGTTCAGAGGTGGGAATCTGACTTTGATATTGCAAGTCGATCGAGTCCCATCTCCCTGGCTCTCCCTGGCCACCATTACTTATGTAGAAGGCTGAGTTCATCCAGTCAGAGTGAATCAGGAGACTTACGTCATAGTTGCTAGGAAGAGGTATGCTCTTTTTCCCGTGGGCCTTGAATAGGTGGGATATAGGCGCATTGCTGCTGCCAGTCATCCTGGCTGAGATGAAGGCAGCCATTGGTGGACAGAGCTGATGGACAGAGATTTGAGTCAAGGCATCATTTGAGTCCTTTCACTCTGCACTTCAGAGCATTTTTATCCCTGTGTCTGTTAGTTATAGGAGCTAATATATTTCCGTTTTGGATTAGCCTACTTTGATTTGAGCTTTTCTGTCACACTGAACAAAATAGACTCTACTATTTTTTTTTTTGTGGGGAAGGGTGTGGAGTTTATCCTGAATCTCTCACTTCACTACTGAAAAATTTCGAGTGACATGATAGGATATGTAAGGGATTTGTTTGACTGTGTTCTGTATTCTGCGAAGTTCCAGAATAGCATTTAGGCAGAATTGTAGTATAATGTGGGGAGGATTTAAGTTTCTTGAAAGTTCTGGACAATCGCAGTCTTCAGTCTTACTGCACTTAGTTTTTGAGGAAAATAACATACTCCTTTTATTTTCAACAAGGGTTGGATTACAGTTGTCAACTATTGATTATCTGTATGGGGAAGTGGAGCAGTGGTCTTAAATATTGCCAAAGGTTATTTCTATTTTACTTTGAAATAAAACCATTGGGAGCAACTCTATCTTCCTTATCATGTTAGTCTTATGCCAACACAAAAGTATATTTATTTTCCGAACATTTCCGATTAACATTGAAAGCAGGATCACTGACTGGCAGAGGAAGGCTTCCTGAGTGTTAAATTTTGTTCTAGATAATTTGCAAGGAAAAATTAACTAACATGTGGTTCGTTAAGAAATAAGTTAACTTACTTATGAGAGAACAATATGCACGTATAGTAGGTAAATTCTTCTTTTGAAGTTATCCTATCTTGAAGCTCTTGGGGAAGATATCTGGCAGCTGTAAGAATCACTTTGTGGGTCTTCCTCCAAAAGTTCACAGGGAAAGTAATCCAGAGTTTTCACTGTTCTGGAAGGGTCTGTGCTGTCAAATCATTGGCAATGTGTCCATTAATTTCAGGCAGGATTTGGCTTCCTGTTCAGACTTAAGAGCTTGTTGTAGCAAGAAATTGACAAATGGTCAGAAATGTGTCTTCAATGACGTGCCTCTGTGATGTGTTTTATTCAAAGGATAAATTGGCTTTATGTAGAATAAAAACCATTAGAAACATATGGTACAACGGTTAGCTGCAGAATTTGTTTGTTTTGTTGGAACTCCAGAAGCTGCTACTGTTTGGGTTTGACATGTCCTTGAAAATGCAAGATGCTTTTGTCAATGTGTTTCTTGTATTAAACTTTATATAAATTTTATTGGGAATTTTGTTCTATAAGACAGGTTTCACTTTTTTCGTGCTAATCTCAAACTGATTTCAGATGAAAGTACAAGATACAATTTGTAAAGTACCACAATGAAAGTAATTGGAGAAGCTATATACAAAAACCAGGCTCATTATTTTATAGTGAGTCACGTGGCATAATTTCAGATTTCTGAGTTCTACAGCAAATCATATAGAAGGAATTTCTGTCAATACACTAAAGCTCATAGCAAATTTTAAGTGATCATAATATAAACAAAATTGTATAATTCAGAAAAGATATAGGGATATTCTGGAGCCTCTCTTCTGCTTAATGCCTCTTTACAAGAACACGATAGTTGTATTTTTAACTTTAGATTAGGCAGATGAGGGCATTTTGGGCTCAAATCGTTGCTTAATGAGAGGCACCGTTCAGCACTGGATTATTCAGAGTACAATTTGTAGATTTTCCAACACCTGAGTTGCTTAAAATATTCTGACATTAGTATAATCATGAAAATAGCCAGTTACCTAGAAAGGAAAGTGACTTAATGGTGTTGATGCTGTGGATAGCCTATGCAGGGTGATTTGAGAATTCTGTAGGATGCCAGATTGAACTGTAGGTTGAGAAAGTTCATAAGATGAGCCCCTTGGCTTGGGAGTGGGAGATGGAAGAGGAACGAAAGAAAAAGCTATTTAACTTACTGAAAGTCCTGTCATTTCGGCATAGAAACATGACATTTGTGCTGCCTATTCTTTTTAATACTTGAGGTTAATTTAAACTGTTTCTGAGGTTACTAGAGTATATAATACCTAAGCTTTCTAGAACCTGAGAAAGGAGTCACTGTAATAAGTGTTTAACACATTAAGTGGCAACATTTTGAATTTAGCTTAAGGAAAACTTTTATTTTTTCTTAAATGAATGATATACTCTTCTGATGCTCAAAATAGAGATATGGTAAACATAATCTGGCTTTCATTGTTGATTCACAATTGACTGAGCTACTGTGATGGAGTGCGACTGGAGGTCTAGTGCTTTTGGCAGGTGAGGGCAGCCAGAGCTGAAGAGGGTGATGCCCTGGATCTGTCTCCTCAGGGACGTGCAGCATGTCCCTTGGCTCTTTCCCTTAGAGCCACTTTCACATAAAGGTTGGGTGAAGCATGGGGCCGAAGGATCCTCTGGTTTGCAAGACTAATTTGTAGGTAATAACTAAGAGACACAAGGGTGTCATTTATAATTATGCCAGAAAAACAGGTATAAAGCAGGGCTGTCCAGGGCAAAATCATGGTCATCCCAGTAATAATTAGCATGTATTGAGCATTTACTCTGTGCCCAGCATTGTGCTAAGCACCTATGGGCATTATCTCACTTAAGCCACACAACAACCTGATGAAGTAGGTACTATTTTTTTATCCCTGTGATGGTTAATGTTGCTAGATAGAGTCTCCTATTCAGAAAGGGCTGGAATGGGAAGCATGTTGGAGTCACTGGTTCATAGAAACTCTGAGATACTGCCTGGCATGTGATGTAGCTGCTTGATTAGGACTCAGTCCTACTTCTAGGAATGATTCTCCATAGCTCTCGTTTCTGTCTAAGTCATTCTTCCTCTTCCATAAGAAACGGCCAATTGTATTGAATAGTTTCCCAGCCTGATTTCTGCTTGTAGTAGTTTGGGCATTCAGAGGTCTCTTTTCATTAGAACTGTCTCTTCGTTTTAGTTGGAGCTGGCAGTGTTTCTGTCAGCCCGATTTTTTTAAAAACCTGGTGAGTTTCCCTTGAATCTAATTGAGGTTCATTCCTTTAGATAAAAGCCACACCCATCTCTTAGAGATAAGTTCTTGAGCTTCTACTGAGGAATGTCACCCTTAAGATCTTTAGAGACAGTGCTGTGTAATAGACAGAATCTCTGAGACATGCCCTTCAGATTCATAGTCTTTTGTCTGATGGCACAGTTCTTTGTCTTTATGAGATTTTATTAAAGGATTTGCTTCATTAGCAAAAGTTGTTTGCTGGGTGGAATTCATTATCTCTCCTAGAAGAGCATTAAACTAGAAAAGTTTGAGGTTCTGAAACTACTTTTTCCTGAAACAACAATTAGAATACGGCCAATCATGTTCAAAATTGCATTGCATGAGTTTGCATTGGCTAAGTCTCTCAAGAATGTGTGACGCTTTTGAGAACTTCATGAGAAATCTTTAGATCTGTATGCTTTACAGAAGTGAGCTTATGTGTTCAGTCACTCTTTGATGAAGCGGTGGACTCTTGTATGCTCCTTCACATGAGCAGCATCTCACCTTCTCATGACCACACAGGTCCTGCAGGATTTTCTTATGATCAAAGCTTTTGTTTTGTGAAAATTTTTCAATACGCTGAAGCCTAAATATCTATGGGATAAATGAAACAGCCTGATTAGCAATATTTTTCTGTTGCTATTGATTCCTCCTTTTTATAGTCATAGACAGAATTCCCTTTTACTATAAGTTTGGCGGTACCTTTTTGATTTTTGCCCTTCATCTTTCAATAGTGGAAATTTAGAAATGCGTTTCTTTTCCTTCTTTCCAGAATCACTGTGGGTTCCCAAAGTCCATAGACATAGCACACTGTTGCAGTTTGGGTTCCCTGGGTATCTCTTAGGGGTGCCCTTGGGAGCAAGTCTGGGGAAGGGAAGGGAAGGAAGCAGCCCTACTTCTTCCTCTGCTCAGTTCTGTGCTGCAGTCTCAACAAAGGTCTCGGCTGAGCCCTCCGAAGCTCTGAAGCCTCAGCCAACCCCATCTGAAACCGCTGAAACTCTGAGGGCCTTTCAGAGTTGTCCTGAGTTGGGGTTAGGAGGCTGAGTCTTCATAGCCCGGTGTTGACCGGTCACTGGATGTGGCTTACCTTGGGCAAGGTCACTCTCTTCATCCAAGGCAATACTAGAGGCCCACAGCTGATGGCCAGCAGTGTTCCCACAGCTGGGGAAATGCGTCCATCAGCCCTAGAGGTGGGGAGGAACCGTGCAGCATATGTGTCCACTGTACACTCTTAAAACGGGATGAGGTCGGGGGAGGCCAGAGAAATTATTTGTGTGTGGTAGTAGTAGATCTCTTGTAAGATAGAATGCATGGTCTTTTTTGTTGATTTGTTTATCTTGATTACTAAATCAAGGAAGAATTACTTTTATATCATTGTGCAATGAATAAAACAATGACTTCCTTTCCACAAGAATCTTAGGTAACTTGAAATGCTTTTGCCTTTTTTCCTGTATTTCCTACAACTAGTGAAAACTGTTTTCCTCTAGGATGTTCGGGTATCATTGTAGCAACAACCACGCTATGTTGTGCCCTCATCCTTCGGTCTTGGGCTGTGGGCCTCCCCCATATGTCTGTGGCAGTAACCTGTGCATAGCGTGATTATTGTCCTTACAAGGTTGCTGTTGGTTGATGTGTTCTTGTCTCACAGTGGATTGGACGCCTGGGCCATGTTTTATTAATCTTATCTCATTTGCAGGGCACTGTACCTAGCACTCAAAGGCACTCAGTAAATGCTTCCTGACTGACTCCTGCCTGCTGTTCACTGTCATAAGACACTGTTTTGCCTTCCTTCTTGTCTTTGGCACTCCACTCAGCTTTTCTGAGTAGTTGCTTCCTGCTCCTAATTCTGATCCCTAATCTTACTGGCATTTCTGGACCTGTAGCTGATGTTCCCCTCCAAATACTTGTCTTCTTCCTTATTTCTACTATATTTTGTCTGATCTCAGGGACTTCCTACCTTCTATTTGGCCTCTTTATGTATTTCAGAGTATCATTTTATTTTCAAGAACAGAGCAACCAAGCAGGTGTAAACTATCAATCTTTGGAAGGTCCCTTAGAATTTAATTTGTACTAGTTATCCAGCAGTTTCTTCTTGACTGGACAGAGTGCTATTAAGTGTTGGATGTAGAAGGCTATTGTAGTCTGCTTGCTTGGTTGTAGTTTCTGAAACCCCAATCTAGCTTAATCATAAAGGGGGATTTATTGATTTATATAGTTGGGAGTGTGGGTGAATGGAGTATGACTTCAGGCACAGCTGGATCCAGGGACTCAACCAATGCCAGCCATGCTCTGTCTCCCTTTCTGTAGCTCAGCTCACTTCCCCCTATGCTATGGCTTTGTTCTCAGGCACATTTTCTCCATTGGCTTGAGAGATGACTAAGGACAACCTCAAGCTTAGTTCTCTACAACTAGGATTGAAAAGGAGGAGGAACTTTCTTTCTCCCTCTCCGTATCCATATTACACATTTTGTGGAGAAGGTCACAAAGCCAAATCCAAACAATGCACTCACCATTACCCGGGCAAGAAGAATTCTCATTTCCCTACCTGAAGCATCTGCTCACCTTGATTAACAGACTGACCCAGACTGTGCAGTTGGAGAGTCCTCTCAAGGGAGGGGACACAGGGCAAACACGTGTCCTCTGTCACCCACAGGGGGAGTGGCTACTCACGTACAGAGAACTGTTTCAGCAGAGAAATGGACAAAGGGAAAATGGACAAAAGCTTCATATTACAGGTCTGTCAGGTCAACAACTTCATGAGTCAGAATTGCACCCAAATGCATTGCCTTTCACAACACGTGGACGTTGGGCTGCCTGACAGTCACCTTGTACTTACCTCTGTTTTTTTCGCACCAGTCTCCTCCTTCCAGTCCTGCCTGCCAGGCTCTGTCTCTCTGCTCACTGGCACCATGCCCAGCCTGTAGGAGGCATTGCATAATGTCTACTGGAGTAAACCGAAGCTGGTAGGTCAAGGTGTTGATTTGCATCCCTACTTAAATAAGTAGACTGTTTCAGAGTCAGATTGGCCAGGCGGCTCTGAGAGATTTTGTCTTTCTGCAGTCAGGTGAAACAGTATGAAAAATGCTTAAAAGTTTAACCTGCCAGTTGTCATGATGTTGATAAACTTTATTCCTGCAATAATAGGCAAACCACCATATTTCACCTGGAAAAAAGGTGCGACTTACTGTCATTTAATGTCTTTGTTTTCATTAAGTTCTGAATTACAGAGAACTGCTTAAAAATAAAATTTGCTTGGGAGTGCTCCTACTTTACACAGTAAGGATAAACCTACTGTTTCTAAAATGAAATATTTTCATTTTCTTTTAAAACTGTGGTAATTTATTACATAAAGTAGCATGTTAACTTCTGAAAGTTAAATAGCTTTCACTATAAATGTGGCAAATTTCCTTGTAAATAAACTATCAAGTATGTTTCAGCCTTGATTCTGGTTTAGGAATTGAAAGTTCTATTCTTTTCCTCTCCAGCGCCACAGGGGAGCAGATGGCTGATTGGGCTTGATCTGAGCTGGCATCTGCCTCATTAGTGTATATATGTATTTGTAAAATATATTGCACCCAGAATGACTCTGACTTTCCCTCTCACCTGTGAAGTGGATTTTCCTCTAGTGGCTGACTGTGATGTTTTCCTCCTTGCAGGCAGAAAGTCTCATAGGTTTCAGTGGGGGTCCAGTGTGTTTCAGGTTGTCGAGAAAGTGCTGTTCTCTTGAGAAGTCTGGTGTGTGTTTTGCTGACGTTACCCCCATGCCTCCGTCTTGCACCCCGTGCTCACTCCCTGCCCTTGCAATCTTTATGAAACAAAAAGAATGAATCCCAGATTTGTCTCTTTGAGAGTTCTAGACATAAAGAAATATAGCTGAAGTATTCAGATGCAGTAGGTCTCTAAAGGAATATATAATTCTAGCTCCAATTCTTGAGTGGGAAATGAGAGCAGATATCTACGGGTGTGCTGGTACCAACTCAAGGAGGTTGTGCTTTCAGTCTGTGTCTCAGTTTACATTAAATGAATGGAATTCAGTTGTCTGTTAATATGTTTCTTTGCAGCTATGATATGTAGACTTTTGGAAACACCTTAAAATAATGAGGTACCAGTAATAATTGTGAGAAATAACTGAAAAGAACAGACTGGCCACCCTGCAGAAATCAGCAAAGATTGACAGCAAAATATGGGAGCGAGAGACAGTCACCAGAGGTGACAAACTCAAGAGAAAGATTTCCAGTATAAACCATGGAACTATCTTTAGAAATGCATGTTATGAAAGATGCTACTTACATTAATATTTATTTTAATAGTAAATATCATAATAGTTTGCTAATATTTATTGAGGTTTTACTACTAGAGTAGAATGTACTTTCCTAAACACTTTCATGTGTTTTGTTTATATCCTCAGAGCTACCTATGCCACAGGTAGGAAAATTCCTATTTGATAAATGGTGAAGTGAATGCACAGGTTGAGTAACTTGTCCAAAGTCTAACAGCCAAGATTTGAACCCAGGCGGTCCTCAGACGTGGCCAGTTCATGTACCCTTGCATCCATCTTGAATAAGAATTTGCATTATACATGCATGTTTACAACAATTTTGTCCCAAGGTATATCTTACAGTATATGTAATTTGGGAGAAAATGATATGGGAACTTAAATTTTTCAGCTTGGTTCTTGAGCTTTTAAATGACAGTGTGAGAATTCCATTTCTAGCAGTGGCCAATTAGCTCATTTGGGACCATTCTTCATTTAGAACTAAACAGTCTGGGAGGAGTGAAGGATATGATTTTAAAAGCATTGAGATTTGTAAGACAACAAGAATTTGTGGGGCTAATATTCAAGATAGAAGGCAGTCCAAAAAGATGAGCCCAGCATTTGGCACCACTTTTCCCATTCAGGCATTTCCTGAGTCACAAGTGTCATCTGGGAGGCTGAAGAGCGGGCTAGAGCTTGTGGATAACTCGGGAAGCTTTGGAACCCATGTCATGCCAAGGAAGAGGAGCCCCAGTAAACAGCCCAAGCTTTCACTTGAGACCCCAAAGGGTTACACCAAAGGAATGAGAGTGAACCTGAAAGAGACTGGTTCTTACAGTGATTGAAGCTCGGAAAGAAAGGGCTCTGTTCCTAACCTGTCCATCTTCCAGAAGCAAAAGTAAATCCTCTCTGGAGGAAGGTAACATAAACTGGAGTCTCAAATTTTCTCTGTAATTTGTCATTGACAGTGTTGTTCAATTAAAAATAACCAGGTAACCCAAAACACAGGATTTAACTGAAAATCAATAAGACAAAAAGCATAAAAATAGAAACCCTTAGGTGATCCAGATAGTGGAGTTAGTTCTTTAATATAACATTAATCAAAGAACTTTAATATAACAATGATTAAAATATTAAGAGAATTTAATAACAAGATGGGGAAATTTCATAAAGAACTAATTCTATGAAAAAGGATCAAATGGAGATTCTAGAATGAAAATCTGTAATAAGTTAAAAGACGCAATGGGTTGGTTTAGCAGATTTTACACCACTAAAGGAAGAATTAATTAAGCAAAATTTGGGCAGAAAAATTAGCCTGAAGTTCAGAAGGGAACAAAAAGGATGAAAAACACAAGACGTAGGGAGTAGAAGGTCTGGCATATGTAATTGGAGTCCCAGAAAAAGAGGAGACAGACAAAGGGACAGAAGGAATGTTTGAGGAGATAAGGATGGAAGTTTTTCCAAGACTGACAAACAACATCAAGCCACAAATGTCAAGAAGAGTTATGAACCTAAGCATGATAAGTGCAAAGAAAATTTAAGCTCACTGTAGTCAAACTGATAAAAACCAAAGACAAAAAAATGTCTTAAAAGCAGCCAGCAAGGAAGACATGTTACCCTCAGAGGAGCAATAGTAAGGTTGACGGCCAAACGACAAAAGCTAGAAGGTCAGTGGATCAATGCCTTCAGAGGACTAAGAAGAAATACTCACCAACTCAGCATTCTACTTCCAATGAAGATGAAACAAAAGTTATTTTTATACCCCAAAAATCACAAAACACATAAGAGCTGAGGAAAGTAATTACCAGCACAATTGCGCTAAAGGAATGCTAAAGGAAGTTCCTTAGGCAAAAGAAAAGTGAGTCTAGATAAAGCATGAAGCTGCAAGGAGCAGTGAGGAGTAATGGCAAGGGTAAATCTAAATAAAAACTGTCAAAAATAAAAGTAATAGTAGCTTTTGGGGTCTCACATAGAGGTTTAAAATGCACAACAGCAATAGCACATAAGTCAGGAAAAATAAAATGGAGTTAAAAGTGTTTTAAGCTTGAGTTTATTGGGAAGTGGTCTAAGTACGAGTTGGTATTGAACTTCAGTATTCAGGAAGTCATATGGTAATCTCTGGGGCAATCAAGAAAGGAATAGAGAAAGAATGTGTAAATAACAAGGTGCTGGCATGGAAACTCAAATAATAAAAACATTCAGTCCAGAACGGGGCAATAAAGGGGAGAAAAAGGAATAAGGAACAGGTGGCTCAATGGAAAGTTCCAGCCCACATATAGCTATAATGATCCTAAATATACAGAAAGTAGATCTCCACTTCCAAGGCAGAGATCGTCAGATTGGATAAAAAGGACAGGGGGGAAAAGCCTATTTACTACTTACAAGGGGCACATCTTAAATATGAAAGTATAGAAAGGGTGAAAATAAAAGGTTGAATCCCCTAAACCAAAGGAAAGCTGGTGTACTAAACTGAAATCAGAAAAAGTTGACTTAAGACAAGAGGCATTAGTAGCAATGGAAAACTTTACATGGATAAAAGATGCCAAGTAAAAGGAAAATAGAACCCTTCTAAGTGTTGTCTGTCTACCTGATAGCGTAACTTCAACATTCATAACAGACAGTATATTACCTAATATTCTGGAGACTTGACTGTAATGAATAGACTTTGCCGAAGACAGAACAGATAGCACTCAGGGCATTGGGAAAATATTGATGCTGACCCCATCTTTGTGCAGCTCTCAAATTCAGCCCATGTCATTCCTTTCCACAGTCCTTTTCAAGGGAGATTGATGTTTTCTGTCATCTCAGTTGTGTAGTTGAGGAAATGGAACATAGGGCTTGGTGTGAGTGAGAAGAGAACGGACTTGGTCTGCCTTTCCAGGGCTTGAAGTTGGTGCTGTGTGGGCCACACCTGGGAGCTTCAGGTAAAGTCCAGAATTGGTAGTAAAGCAGTTTTCTTTTGTGCTAGTAAAATTTTACTGGAAGTACATTGGTTCCAGAAGTAGGCAGATAAAATGAAAGCATCCAAGAAGATTGAGGAGCCCACCTTCCCTCATTCTTTGGTATTTCACCCAGTACATCAAAAATGTGAGCATCAAGAAAATCACACCGTTTCTGAATCTCTTCTTCATTTTGTGTCTCATATTCCAGTTATTCTTTGCCTAATGAAAGCACCTCCATTGACTAGAAGTGATGGAGACATGTATATGCCTGTGGAAGAGAAATAGAGAACTTGAAAAAAGTATTCTTGCAAGAGCTTAAAATAACATTCTTTATCAAGCTGATTCTCGTTAGAACTGCTGTTGTCCACCAAGATAAACAGCTTCAATCAGGGAGCAGTTTTTCCTAATCAGGTCTACAGCTTTGAACTTCAATGAAAACTGATTTTGTAAATTGTTAGTCAGTGAGATTACGTTTTCAGTCTGGTTTTCTTTTCATTGAAAGAAGCCTAGCTAATGAGAGCAGGTGTTGGAGAGAAAATGAGCCATAAAATTATCTTTCTCTATCTGTTGGACCTAGACTGCTGAATTGGCCATTTGTTAGGATGTATTTCAGGATTTCCCCCTGAAGTTCCACATAACAGAGAATTTTGACAGAGAATATGAGTTCTTGTGTACCTTAAGAAAATGAAAGAAAATAATTCCTTTGTCTTAAGGAAATGATGGATATAGTTGCTTTTAAAGAAATGGTTATTTATTATTTTCCAGTAATTGTCATTCTGCTTTTACTGTGTGACCTCTGGTTTTTATTGCTGAAATATAGGAGAAATAAGAGCGTATTAGGGAAAGAATTCCATAAGCTTCCAATTCTGGTTCACACTTTTTTTCTCCTTTCTTGGCTAATGTAGAAGTAAAGAGGATCTATTATGTTACCTCTTTATACTTCTGCAAACATTCTTCTTTTCTAAGAATCAAGTGAATTTTCTATGTAAAATCTTGACAGGTCTCGTCAAAAAAAATTTAGTGTGGAAAATGAAACGGAGCCTAATTTCATTTTACTTGAAATTCCATTATGGAATGAAAGTTTGTAATATAAGATACTGGCAACTGCTTGAAAATGCAGGTACCAGAACAGAAATATTCTTTGGCTTGCTTCCTAACCTTACAGTACTATTTAAAGATGAAGCTAATGTCTGGGAGCACACACATGAGATTGTTAGCATTTGGTCACCTCTGAGGGATGGAATTAAAGATTTGAGAGAGTGGGAGACTTTTAATTTTTACTTTTTAAACTCTTGAACTGATAGAATTTTTTACACTAATATGTCTTTTTTGTGTGTGTGTGTGTGACAATTGAAGACAATTGGCCCAAAGCTAACATCTGTTGTCCATCTTCCTCTTTTTGCTAGAGGAAGATAATTGCTGGGCTAACATCTGTGCCAGTATTCCTCTACTTTGTATGTGGAATACTGCCACAGCATGGCTTGATGATTGGTGTGTAGATGTGTACCTGGGATCTTGAACCCATGAACCAGAGCTGCCAAAGCAGAGTGTGCAAACTTAACCAATCTGCCACTGGGCCGGCCCCAATATGTCATTTTTAAGAAGGGATTCTCTTTTTTAAAGATTTTATTTTTCCTTTTTCTCCCAAAGCCCTTTGGTACATAGCTGTATATTTTTAGTTGTAGGTCCTTCTAGTTGTGGCACGTGGGACGCCACCTCAGCATGGCTTGATGAGTGGTGCCATGTCTGCGCCCAGGCTTCGAACCAGCGAAACCCTGGGCTGCCGAAGCAGAGTGTGTGAACTTAACCACTCAGCCCCAGGGCCAGCCCCCTTAAGAAGGGATTCTTAATGATTTAGAATTTTCTGTGTAAACATTATCATATAAGAAGTATGGAAGAGAAGCTTCATTTCTTATTGCTTCATCCAGCAGACTTTTGATCTTTGCTTGACAGATTTGCTTCCCAGGAAATAGTTTTCAATAGTTAATTATCTTACACATATATCTTTAGAGATTAGGTAGCAATATACCTGGCCTTCAGACATGAGCACGCCCACCAACCCCTAGGCAGATGAGCATTTTATATTGAAAAGTTTCCAGGGGAGAATTTACAACTTTATTTGCTATGAAACTATTTTTGATTATATATATTTTCAGTGACTTGTGGTACAGCGTGAGTCATTTTCTTCCCTTTCTCTCCTCAGTGGAGAAGAGCAGCTGGTTACTAGCCTCTGTGTACATAGCCTCTTAAATTGTTAGAGTGCTGTGCATTAGGTTCTTCACTTAAAGCTCAGTTTACAGGCAACCTTGGAGATGTTATAGGTTTAATTTTAGACCACCACAATAAAGCAAATATTGCAAGGAAGCAAGTCACACATTTTTTGGTTTCCCAGTGCCTATGAAAGTTGTGTTTACATTATCAACAGTCTATTAAGTGTGCAATAGCATTATGTGTTAAAAAATTGAACGTACCTTAATTAAAAAATGCTAACCATCGTTTGAGCCTTTAGCGAGTCATCCTTTTGCTGGTGGAGGGTCTTGCCTAGATATTGAAGGCCACTGACTGATCAGGGTGATAATTGGTGAAGATCGGGGTGGTTCATGGCGCTTTCTTAAAAAGACAACAATGAAGTTTGCTGCATCAATTGACTCTTGCTTTCAAGAACAATTTCTCTGTAGCATGTAATGCTATTTGATAGCATTTTACCCACCGTAGAACTTCTTTCAAAACTAGAGTCAATCCTCTCAAATTCTGCCACTGTTTTATCAACTAAGTTTATGGCAAATTCTAAGTCCTTTGTTTTCATTTCAGCGATCTTCATAGCATCTTCACCAGGAGTAGATTCCATCTCAAGAAATCACTTTCTTTGCTTATCCAGAAGAAGCAACTCCTCATTTGTTAGTTTTATCATGTGATTGCAGCAATTCAGTCACATTTTCAGGCTCCGCTTCTATTCTCATTCTCTTGTGTGGGGGAGGAAGACAAATCTTCTAGCCTGTAGGTCCTTCTGGCTGGGCCACAAATTAAATTGACATGAGACAGAATAACAGGAGAAAATCAAACAAACCTTTATAACATGTATACATGGGAGAAACCCAGGAAAACTAGGTGACTCACCAGAATGGCCAAGGTTGTCATCTTAAATACCATCTTCAGCTAAAGGCAAAGGAGGATGTTGAGGGTAAGGAGAGTCAGTTATGGGAGATTACCAGAAAAGCAGAGTAAACAAGAGTAAGGTTATTATGCAGATTTAAGTCCTTGCCTTCCTCATTGCTAGGGGCTTCTAGAGGTAAGGTCACCTCCCTCTTCCCAGTACAGAGAGGGAGACACCTTTACAGATGGAGATTTCCTTCACAAATGTAAATGTCTCTTATAAAGGGTAACTTTTACTTTTCAGAGCTTCTCCCATGTCTGCTGTTTCTTAAAAGTAACCAGCCAAATATCCTTATGCCAAAGAGACACATCTTGAGGGGGCAAATTCTACTTTGCTACGCTTGCTATTTCTACTATATCTGCAGTTACTCCCTCCACTGAAGTCTTCAACTCCTCCATCTATGTGGGGTGGAATCAACTTCTTAGAGACTCATGTTAATGTTGATATTTTGATCTCTTCCTATGAATTACAAATGTTCTTAATGGCATCTAGAATAGTGAATCCTTTCCAGGTTTTTAATTGACTTTTCTCAGATTCATCAGAGGAATCACTATCTATGGCAGCTATAGCCTTACAAAATGTATTTCTTAAATAATAGAACTTGAAAGTAAAAATTACTCCTTGATCCATAGACTGCAGAATGGATGTTGTATTAACAGACATGAAAACAACAATAATCTCATTGTGCATCTCCATCAGAGCTCTTGGGTAACCAGGTGCCTTGTTCATGAGCAGTAATACTTGGAAAGAAATCTTTTTTCTGAGCAGTAGGTCTCAAAAGTGGGCTTTAAAAATTCAATAAAGCATGTTAGAAACAGATACGCTGTCATCCAGACTCTGTTGTTCCATTTATAGAGCACAGGCAGAGCAGACTTAGCATAATTCTTAAGGACCCCAGGATTTTCAGAATGGTAAATGAGCATTGGCTTCAACTGAAAGTCACCAGCTGCATTAGCCCCTAACAAGAGAGTCTGCCTGTCCTTTGAAGCTTTGAAGCCAGGTGTTGACTTCTTGTTTCCAGCTTTGAAAGTACCAGATGGCATCTTCTTTCAATATAAGGCTGTTTTGTCTATACTGAAAATCTAGCCACCTTCATTAATTATCTCAGCTAGATCTTCTGGATAACTTGCTGCAGCTTCCACATCAGCACTGGCAGCTTCACCTTGCACTTTTATGTTATGGAGATGGCTTCTTTCCTTAAACCTCATGAACCAACCTCTGCTAGCTTCAGACTTTTCTTCTGCAGCTTCCAAACCTCTCTCAGCCTTCGTAGAATTGAAGAAAGTTAGGGCCTTGCTCTAGATTAGGCCTTGGCTTAAGGGAATGTTGTGGCTGGTTTGATCTTCTATCCAGACGCTAAAACTTTCTTCACATCAGCAATAGGCCAATTTGCTTTCATGTCATTCATGTGTTCGCTGGAATAATACTTTTAATTTCCTTCAAGAACTTTTCCTTTGTATTCACAACTTGGTTGACTATTTGACACAAGAGGCTTAGCTTTTGGCCTGTCTTGGCTTTCAATGTGCCTTCCTCACTAAGCTTAATCATTTCTAATTTTTGATTTAAAGTGAGAGATGTGTAACTCCTCCTTTGACTTTGGAGGGGAGGAAGACATTTCCTTGACCCACTCTGGGTCCTTCTGGCCAGGCAACGAATTAAATCTACATGAGACAGAATAACAGGAGAAAGTTAAACAATGCTTTATAACATGTATACATGGTAGAAGCTCAGGAAAACTGAGCAGTTCACCAAAATGGCTGAAGTTCTCACCCTAAATACTAACCCCAACTAAGGACAAAGGAGGATGTTGGGGGTGGGGGGAGTCAGTAATAGGAAATTACCAGAAAAGCACAATAAACAAGGGTAAGATTATTATGCAAATTTAAGTCCTTGACTTCCACATTAATTAAAAGTTTCTAGAAAAAAGGACATCCCCCCTTCTTCCTGGTACAGAGAGGGAGGCACCTTTACAGATGGAGATTTCCTTTACAAATGTTAATGTCTTTTAACAAAGGGTAAGTAAATTCTACTTTTCAGAGTTTCTCTCATGTCTGCAGTTTTTAAAAATAACTAGCCCAAAATAATCCTCATGTCAAAGAGACATACTTTGGGATGGCCAATTCCAGTCCCCCACAACTTGAACACTTAGGGCCCATTGCAGGGTTATTGATTGGCCTAAAATCAATATTGTTGTGCCTCAGGGAATAGGAAGGCCCAAGGAGAGGGAGATATGGGGGAATGGCCTGTCAGTGGAGCTGTCAGAACACACACGTTTATTGATTTATTGCCATTTTATATGGGTACAATTCGTGGTGCCTCGAAGCCATTACAACAGTAACATCAAAAATCACTGATCACCGATTACCATAACAAATATAATAATAATGAAAAAGTTTGAAATATTGTGAGAATTACCAAAACATGAGACAGGAACATGAAGTGAGCACATGCTGTTGGTAAAATAGCGTTGATAGACTTGCTCAATGCAGGGTTGCCAGAAACCTTCAATTTGTAAAAAATGCAATATCTGCAAAGCACAATTAAGTGAAGCACAATAAAATGAAGTATGTCTGTACTGCCTTTTCTCTCTTGAAATTTCTATCTCATCGCAATTAAAAAACAAGCTTATGGTGTGATATCACCAAGGTGGTGACATAAGTCATTCCTGACTTTTGTCCTCCTTACAAGAAGAACAGCTGATAACTATTCAAGAATGAGACAGCGCTGAGAGAATCCTAGAACATGGGGGTGAGGCTGAAGCACCCTTGCACCTCAGAGACCAAGACAAACTGCATTAGAAAGGGTAAGAGAAGTGGCTGTGTGTTGACCGCATGGCCCCTCCCCCAGGCCAGTGCAGCACTATGAGGAGAGGTCTCCCCTGAGCCTCCAGAATCCAAGGGGAACAACCAGCCCATCTGCCAGCATTGTGGATTGCTTCATGAGAGCTTCTATTCTGATCTCGCCCCACGGGAATTGTGGGGGAATCTGTGGGGCTCAACCACTGGGAATCTGAAGGTGATGGAGAGTGGGGAGGGGCCTTACAACAACCAGCGCATGGATCTTGGCAGATGGAGTTCATATCTGCAGTTTCTAAGTAGTAATCCCAACCAGTGGCTTTACTCATCTACAGAACCAAGTCATGGGTGCACTCTGAGCAGGGAGCTCGGCAGGGTGCAGATCTGCCTGAATTGGATCCTCTAATGAGGAGTTTTGTGGATCCTAGAGCCCAGTTTGCCCACACCCAGGCAAGGCACTGAGTCACACCCCAAGCCACTGTGGAGAGTGCCTTCTAGTCCCATCTGACCAGAAGGGCGGGTGACAACATCTGGAAGCTGTGCGGCCCAGTGGCATACTCAAACTGTGAGCAGGCAAGCAGAGCTGATCACCCCCAGAGGAAAGGCAGTGTCAGGCATGGAGGCTTCTCTTACTGTACACAAGCAGAGGGATTAATTCAAAGGCAAGACTGAAGGTAGCTCCTGGCCCCTCCCAGTCACCTGTCACTGCCCCCTCCCCTTCCTGCCCAGGCAAGGGGGCTGGGACATAGCCCCACTTACTGTGGTTCCCAGCCCCATCTAACCAGAAGGGCTGGTGAAAAAACCTGAAAGCTGTGTGACCCAGTGGCACGTGAGCCAAGAGAAGGGAAAGCAGAGCCAGTAGTTTACAGAGCAAGCCAGTAGCCCTGTTCAGCTAGGAAACTTGGGGTGCAGGTCAGCTTGAGTTAAGACAACAAACAAGGAGCTTTACTGGTTTTAGAGCTGCTTCTCCTGCTGCATCCAGGCAGACAATCTAATTGGTATCCCTAATTAGAATACAGCCTTCAGATGGTCTGACCACGGAACCTAAGCAGCGCACATGGAAAGCTGGGAAGCTGGTTCAACAGCCCTACATAAAGTGGCATTTGAACAGAGAGTGCAGCCTGTAGCTTCCCTGTCTGCAGAGAAAGATCAGTAGCCTCACCTGGCCAGGGAATTCACTGCACACTGAGGCCTCATTTGGCCCCCAGACAATGAGCTGTACAGGCCCTGGGTCATGCCCTGCTGCCCTGCCAAGGCAGGGAAGCTAATTCATAGCTCTACTTCTAAATATGGTACCAGTCCCGATCATCTAGTAAGCCTTACCAGAGAATCTAGGCAACTGTGGAGCACATCCTACAGCCTCACCTGGGTAGGCATCCAAGCCAGCAGTTCCAGCTGTTCTCAGCCAGTCGCACACACCCCCCCCATCCCTGTCCTCAGAGCTCAAACAGTTGTCTCTCCTCAAAATAGACCATAATAGCAGGCCCCATCTGCCCAAGGACATTACCAACCAACATACCCAGAAATCCAAAGTGAGCTGATTGGTGAAGAACTGGCTCTGCCAAAGTGAACCTATAATGTCTGGAAGAGGAGCCCCATTCCTCAGATGTAAGATACTAACATAAGGAATCAAGGATCACAAAAAATCAGGTATATATGACACCACCAAAGGAAACTAATAAAGCTCCGATAACTGACCCTGAAGAAATGGAGATCTGTAAACTTTCAAAGAATTCAGAATAATCCTCTTAAGGAAGTTTAGTGAACTACATGAAAACATAGACGACTAAATGAAATTAGGAAAACAATAAGTGAACAAAATGAGAAGTTCGACAAAGAAATAGCAACCATCAAAAGAAACCAAATAGAAATCCTAGAGTTGAAAACTACAATAACTAAACTGAAGAGTTCAATAGAGAGTTTCAAAAGTAGATTTGATCATGCAGAAGAAAGAATCAGCAACTTGGAAGATAAAACATTTGAAATTACCCAGTCAGAGGAGCAAAAAGAAAAAAGAATGAAAAACAATGAAGAAATTCTATGGGAATTATGGGACCTGATGAAAAGAAACAATATTCAATTATGGAAATTCCAGAAGGAGAAGAGAAAGAGGAAGAGACAGACAGTATATTTAAAGCAATAATGACTGAAAACTTCCTGAACCCGGGGAACCTAACGTCCAGATCCATGAGGCCCAAAGGACCCCAGATAGATTGAACCTGAATAGGGCTACACAGAAGCACATTTTAAGTAAATTGTCAAAAGTCAATGACAAAGAATTTTGAGACCAGCAAGAGAAAAGAGAGGATATATCATACAAGGGGTCCCACATGGTGAATTTCTCAACAGAAACTTTTTAGGCCAGGAGGGAATGGGATGACACATTCAAAATATTTAAAGAAAATAACCAAGAATTCTATATGTGGCAAAGCTGTCCTTTAGAAAGAAAGAAAAGGAAAAAGACTTTTCCAAGCAAACAAAAGCTGAGGAGTACATTACTACTAGACCTGCCTTACAAGAAATGCTAAAGGGTGTTCTTTGGAAATAAAAGAATGCTAATTAACATCTTAAAAACATTTAAAGTTTGCATAAATCTCACTGGTGATAGTAAGTATATAGTCATAGCTATATTCTGCAATATTGTGTAATAGTGGTGCATAAATCATGAACAACTCTAGCTTAAAGGTAAAAAAAAATAGTAAAAATAATTGTAACTACAATAATCTATTATTAGTTATACAATATAAAACCATGTAAATCTTAGCAGGAATAATCTAAAATGTGAGGGGGAGGAGAAATAAAAGTGTAAAGCTTACAAATTGTATTGAAGTTAAGTTGTTACCAGTTTAAAATAGGATGTTTTCTGTTTAAGATATTTTACATAAGCTTCATGGTAACCACAAGGGAAAATCTTGCAGTAATTACACAAAAGAACATGATAAAGAAGTCAAAGAATACTGATACCAAAAGACATTGATGTACACAAAAAAGACAGCAGGATAAGAAACAGGAATAATGGATCTACAAAGCAACCAGAAAATATTAAATGGTAATAGTAATTTCTTACCTATCAATAATTACTTTAAACGTAAACAGATTAAATTTTCCAATCAAAGACATAGAATGGATAAAAAAACAAAATCCAACAATATACTGCGTACAACAGACTCTCTTTAGGCTTAAAGACACACATAGACCAAGAGTGAAGGGATGGAAAAAAGAAATTTCAAGCAAACGGTAACCAAAAGCAAGCAGTGGTAGCTATACTTATATCAGACAAAAAAGACTGTAAAAATGGTAAAAAGAGACAAAGATTGTCATTATGTAATGATAAAGGGATCAATATATCAAGAAGATATACAGTTGTGATTATTAATGCACCCAACAGTGGAGCACCTAAATATATAAAGTAAAAACTAACAGAGTTAAAAAGGAGAGAAAAACAATAATGCAATAATAGTTGAGGACTTTAATATCCCACTCTCAACATTGGATAGATCATCCAGACAGAGAATCAATAAGGAATCAGCAGATTTGAATAACACTGTAGACCAATGGACCTAACAGACATGTATAGAACATTCTATCCAACAACAGCAGAATACACATTCTTCTCAAGTGTGCATGGAAGATTTTCTAGGATAGACCATATGTTAGGCCCAAAACAAGTCCTAGCAAACTCAGGAATATTGAAATCATACCAAGTGTCTTGTCTGATCACAATGGCATGAAATTAGAAACCAATAACACGAGGAAAACTAAAAAATTCATGAAGAAATGGAACTTAAACAACAGTCTCTTGAGCAACCAATGTATCAAAGAAGAAATGAAAGGGGAAATGAAGTTTCTTGACACAAACAAAAATGGAAACACAACATTCTGGAACTCACGGGATGCAATAAAGGTAGTTATAAGAGGGAAATTCATAGCAATAAATGCCTGCATTGGGGCCAGCCCCATGGATGAGTGGTTAAGTGTGTGGGCTCCGCTTTGGCGGCCCAAGGCTTTGCTGGTTTGGATCCTGGACCTTGGCCTAGCAATGCTCATCAATACATGCTGAGGCAGTGTCCCACATAGCAGAACCAGAATGACCTACAACTAGAATACACAACTATGTATTGGGGGGCTTTTGGGAGAAGAATAACAAAAAAGAAGATTGGCACTTGCCAATCTTTAAAAGTAAATAAATAAACAAATAAATGCCTGCATTAAGAAGTAAGAAAGCTCCCAAATAAACAAGCTAACTCTCCACCTTAAGGAACTAGGAAAAGAACAAATTGAGCCTCAAAGTTAGCAGAAAGAAGGAAATTATGTAATAAAGATTACAGTAGAAATAAATGAAATCGAGAAGAGAAAAACAACAGAAAAGATTAACCAAACTAAGAATTAGTTCTTTGACAAGGTACACAATACTAACAAACTCTTAGCCAGACTAACCAAGGAAAAAAGAGAAAGGACCCAAATCCACAAAATTATAAATGAAAAAGGAGACATTACAAATGATACCACAGAAATTCAAAGGATCAGAAAAGACTACTATGAACAACCATATGCCAACAAACTGGACAATCTAGAAGAAATGGAAAAATTATTAGAAACATGCAACTTACCCAGACTGAATCAGAAAAAAATAGAAAATTTGAGTAGACCAGTTTCTAGTAGGGAGATTGAATTAGTAATCAAAAATCTCCCAATGAAGAAAAGTCCAGGATCAGACGTCAAATTTTACCAAACACTTAACTAATTAACACCAGTCCTTCTCAAACTTTTCCAAAAAATCAAAGAGCAGGGAACGCTCCCAAACTCATTTTAGGAGGCCAGCATTATCTTGATATAAAAACAGAAAAGGGACACTACTAGAAAAGAAAACTACAGGCCAATATTCCTGATGAATATGGATGCAAAAATTCTCAAGAAAATACTATCAAACTCAATTCAGCAGCACATTAAAAGGATCATTCATAATCTTCAATTGGGATTCATCCCTGGGATGCAAGGATGGTTCAACATATGAAAATCAATCAGTGTGATTCATCACATTAATAGAATCAAAGGAAAAATCATATGATAATCTCTAGTAGATGTGGGAAAATGTTTTGGCAAATTTCAACATCCATTCGTGATAAAAACTCTTAACAAATTAGGCATAGAAGGAACATATCTCAATAATAAAGCCAAATATGACAAACCTACAGTTAACGTAATACTCAAAGATGAAAGGCTGAAACCTTTTCCTTTAACATCAGAAATAAGATAAGCATGCCTACTCTCACCATTCCTATTCAGCACAGTTCTGGAAGTCCTAGCTGGAGCAATCAGGCAAGAAAAAGAAAAAAAGTTATTAGAATTGGAAAGAAAGAAGTAAAATTTTCTCTATTGCAGATGATATGATTTTGTTTATAGAAAATCATAAAGATTCAATCAAAAAACTGTTAGACCTAATCAATAATTTCAGTAAAGTTGCAGGATACAAAATTAACTTATAAAAATCAGTAGTGTTTCTATACACTAACAGTAAAATTTCTGAAAAAGAAATAAAGAAATTGCTCTCATTTATAGTAGCATCAAAAACAATAGAATACTTAGGAATAAATTTAATTGAGGAAGTGAAATATCTCTACACTGAAAACTACATGAGATTGATGAAAGAAATCAAAGAAGGCACTTATAAATAGAAAGGTATCCTGTGTACGTGGATTGGGAGAATTAATGTTGTTAATATGTCAATATTACCAAAGGTATCTATAGATTCAATGCAATCTCTGTCAAAATTTCAATAACACTTTTTACAAAAATAGAGAAAACATCCCTAAAATTTGTACAGAACCACAGAAGACTGAATAGTCAAAGAAATACTAGGAAAGAAGATCAAAGCAGGAGGCATCACCCTTCCTGATTTCAAGCTACGCTATAAAGTTATAAAGTTATCAAAACATGGTACTGGCATGAAAACAGACAAATAGACCAATGGAACAGAATCAAGCGCCCAGAAATACACCCAAGCATATATGGTCAAATAGTATTTGACAAAGGAGCCGAGAATACTCAGTGGAGAAAAAACAGTCTCTTCAATAAATGGTGCTGGGATAATTGGATATTCACATGTAAAATAATGAAACTGGACCCATATCTTATACCACTCACAAAAATTGACTTGAAATGGATTAAAGACTCAAGTGAAAGACCTGAAACCATGAAACTCCTGGAAGAAAACATAGGAATAAAACACCATGATGGATGTCTTGGTAATGATTTTTGGATATGACACCTAAAATAAAGCAACAAAATAAAAAATAAATAAGTGTGACTACATCAAACTAAAAAGCTTCTGCACAGCAAAAGAAACAATCAATAAAGTGAAAAGACAATGTATGGAATGGGAGAAAATATTTGCAAAGCATATATCTGATAAAGGGTTAATATCCAAAATATATAAAGAACTCATACAACTCAATAGCAAAAAAAATCCTAGTTAAAAAATGGGCAAAAGACCTGAATAGGAATTTCTCTAAAGAAGATATATGAAAGTCCAACAGGTACATGAAAAGGTGCTCAACGTCACTAGTCATTGCAGAGATGCAAATTAAAACCACAATGAGGGGCTGGCCCCGTGGCCGAGTGGTTAAGTTCGCACGCTCCGCTGCAGGCAGCCCAGTGTTTCGTTAGTTCGAATCCTGGGCGCGGACATGGCACTGCTCATCAGACCACGCTGAGGCAGCGTCCCACATGCCACAACTAGAAGAACCCACAACGAAGAATACACAACTATGTACCGGGGGGGCTTTGGGGAGAAAAAGGGAAAAATAAAATCTTTAAAAAAAAAAAAAAACCCACAATGAGATATCACCTCATACTTATTAGAATGGCCATCATCAAAAAGATAGCAAATACTGTTATGGATGTGAGAAAAGGGAACCCTTCTGTGCTGTTGGTGGAATTGTAAATTTGCACAGCCTCTATGGAAAACAGTATGGAAGTTCCTCAAAAAAATGAAAAGTGGAACTACCATATGATCCAGCAATTCTACTTCTGGGAATATAGCCAAAGGAAATTAAAACACTAACTGGAAAAGATATCTGCACCCCCATCTTCATAGCAGCATTATTCATAATAGCCAAGACATGGAAATAACCTGAGTGTCCATCAATGGATGAGAGGATAAAGAAGCTGTGGTGTATATATACAGTGGAGTATTATTCAGCCATAAAAAAAACGAAATCCTACCATTTGCAACAACATGGATGGACCTTGAAGGCATCATGCTATGTTAAATAAGTCAGACTGAGACAGACAGAGTATGTTCTCTCACTTAAATGTGGAATCTAAACAAAAAACAAACTCATAGAAAAAGAGATCAGACATGTGGTTACCAGAGGTAGAGGGTGGGGGAAGGGAGAACTGGAAGAAGGTGGTCAAAAGACACGAACTTCCAGTTATAAGATAGATAAGTACTAGGGATGTAATGTTCAACATGATGACTATAGATAACACTGCTGTACAATATATAGGAAAGTTGGCAAGAGAGTAAATCCCAAGAGATCTCAACACAGGGGAAAAAAAAAAGTTCAGCTGTCCTGAGCAATGTCCCAGACATTATGTGCCACGCTTGGCAAACACTGATTAATGAGACATGGTTTCAAGTAGCCTCACTGGCGTGGGACTCAGGCTCTGTGGCTTGGGAAACACCTCATCCACACTCCAGCTGGCATGCCTCTGTCTTGCAGGATTGCTCCCCACCCACAAGGCTCCCCTTGGCTCCTTTTCTTTTCTGCCTTCCATTCCTGGGAGGGGGTGGGACCCACTCAAGGAAGGAAGGTGGCCATGGTATGATCCTAGACACAAAGACTCAGAAACTGACTTGCCCTTGGATCCCATCTCCACCCATTTGTGGCTGAATAATCTTGGGCAATGTACTCCCCTCACTAATATTACTCTATCATTTGTAAAATGGAAATGATACTGAACTCACCTTATAGTTTCTTATGACTAAGTGAGCTTTTGTCAGTAAAGTGAGAATGGATCAGCTTCTTGGTAACCAAGCTCCCAAAAGACTTGTGTAAAGCTAAATTCCAGTTTACTATTTTGCAATGAACAAAATATAACCATCAATCAGAGAGAACACTAGTTTTCTCTGGCTAGCACCTTAACTACCTGGAGAAACATTTGGGTAAGTTAGTGAACACAGAATCAGAATAAGGAGAATTAATGGCACAATTCAAATGCTTAATATTGCCTGGGAATGTGGCTAAAAGCAGCATCCCCACAGTGAAAGGGTCACAAGAGAAGCAGCACAGACTGGAATCAGATGCACCTGGGTGTGGGTACCACTGGCCTTCGTGACCTAGAGTGAGTTACTCACCATTTCTACGCTTCCACAAAATGAGTATAATACTGCTCATTGGCTTGGTTTAATGATTAAATCATTCACTGCATATAAGCCCTATAGGTGCTAGACGTCCTCATCCCCTTTTTAAATATTGTTTCATGGTGACTGTGTGATTAATGAAGTTAATATAATCCAGTATTCTGGATTCCCTTCTACTTTCTCCAGGAATGGAAAAGTTTTCTGATGCCTGCTCTGTTCTTATTTTTGCATTCTTATATTATTCTGGCCTTGAAAACAGTAGTTAGTTATCCTGATAGCAAAAGTTTACAAAGACATAGCCACATCTCATAGACATGCAATGCAACTATAGTGACAATTCTAAAAGTGGAAATTAAAAACTATTTTAAGTAATGCTTATAAGTATTGGACCAATTAAAAAGGTCTCAAAGTGTCATTTATATGTCTAAACTGCAGCCAGGTTGTGCATTTTCAGAGGACAAGGGGGTGACATCTATATTCTCTGTTCATACAGAGGCAGCACTCATCTCAGATACACCTGGTTATAAATAGCTCGCAGAGAGGAGCTCCAGGCTGCCTTCCCTGGCCTGTGCTCCTGAAACCACTTTTTGGAGAGCCTGTGGATGCAGAAGACTTTCACTGTTCCTTTCCTCGTCCTTCAGATGCCATCTCTTCTGGGAAACCTTCTTGACTCTGGCAGAAAAAATTAGTGGCTTGCCCCGCTCTGCTGTGGGAGACTGTGGAAGGTGGAAGGTCTCAGTGTTGAGGAGCAATGTAGAGGCCCCAGCACAGAGGTTGACAGGGCGTAACACTTAATGGGACTCTGGGCCCAGTCTGAAGGATCTTGTGTGGGGCTTTATCTCATAAGCAACTGGGAAGCTCGATGTTTAAACCTTGCAGTAACATAACCAGATTAAATTGTTTTAAATCGTGTTGAAATAAGCAGCCCAGGTCTGATTGGCACTGTGATCTAATAACCGTGCTAACAGGTAGCCTTACCATACAGCTGGGACACCAGCTTCACCGATTCTGCATGAAGGAAAATGTTCGTGTGACGGTTGGAAATTATAGGAAAGAATTATTACAAAAAATGCATGATTAATGTGCTGAAGGAGGAATGAGACTCTACATGTCACGCGGGGGTTCTGTGGCTAGAAAAAGGGGCCTTTGCCTGGAAAGCTCTAGATTCTGCTCCATTTGGTATTGAATCAGGCATCCTTGCTGCCCTCCCTCCTCCAGGGCCTTCATCCTCATCCTGGGACCCCATCACATTACCTTTCTCATAGTAGGCCTACTGTCTGGCTTGTTTTTAGTTGTTTCTACAGTCAACTTTTCTGTATCAATGTAACACTAGAACAAAGCCCTTGAATACAGACCTGGGAGGTGTGGGCAGGAATAAAGCTGAGATTACATCATAGCGTTAATTTTTTAGAGCTGCAGACACAGATAGTGAAACAGATGATGGGACCCTCACAAAAGGGGAGCAAAGAGACGAGAGGCTTGCTTAATGTTTTCTTTTCTTTAGAAGAGAAAGAAAAGGCGAATCTTCCATTGGAATCTGTCCGATTTCTCAGGTTATAAGGCTCCTTCTGCCTGGCCCTAAGTAGTCTGCAGTTAAATTAAAGCCCATTAAGCTTACGGTCACTTAGAGCTTATTAAGGATTTAAATCTTGATGTGGACTTTATTTTTCTTATCAAATAGGGTAAATAAAGGTGCTGTACAAGGGAAGGGCACATTTTGAAAGAGTGCAGGATTGCTTCACCAATGCTGGTTTGAAATGTGGCACTTAGAGACTGCAAAATTAAGTTCGTTCTGGTGGCAAAATGTATTTTTATTATTGTGATGGGAGTTACCCATATAATTTAATTTAATACAAGTGTTAATATACGTAAAATACTTAGCACAATGCCTGTAAATGATTTGGAGAGAAATCTTGAAATAAGAATATTGTGATGGGGAATCCATGATCTTGGTAGGCTAGCTCCCTGTGTTCCATCCACTAGATAAAGAATGTGACGTTGTTTACTGAGCACCTATTAGGTCCAGATGGTGTGTCAAGATGCAGAGGATATCTGTGAACAAGTCCTCCGGGAGCTGACATTCCAGCAAACAACTGACCAGTCAATCTTCTATTGAGAGGAACAATTCATGATTTAATTTGCCAGTCACTCTAATCATATGACTGCTTTAAAAATACCACAGCCTTTGATTACAGAAGGAACTCCTTGAAGCAGTTAGTGAATTGTGAAGTCCTGCCTCAAAGTGCAGGAAATGTGAAATCCAAGCATATAAATGCAATTTGAACAGTTTTGCTTAACTCATAACTGTAATGACACTAGTCAAGGCAAACACCTCTACTGATGGTCTCTGTTTTGTGTAAAGTTCTTCAAAATGAATTCCATGTAAAGCTGAAGCCAAGTGGTTAAGACCTATGTTAGATCTACAATATGTATAGACATGCGTGATATATACATTAATGGACATGTTGTGCTGGACCCAGTTTATGCATCTTCCAGGACGCTCCTGCCACAGTTTTCTGCTCTGCTTCACTGACATCCCTCAAGGTGGATTACCTGATGCCTGCTGCGTTCTCTAGACACACACAGAGGATGGGTTTCTACCCTGATCCTTCGTGGTGGCAGCCATGTCGTCATGGCACTTTTGCTGAGCCAGCAAGACCAGCCATTAGGCCTGTCCCCCACTCTGATGTCACTTGTGATCAAGAACCAGCATTTTCACCTCACGCATGGGGGATGTCCTGTGCCTCTGAGAGTCAGTGCTGCCTGGGACCCACTGGTACTCCCTGCACGCCCTGCACCCCCTGGTCCTCACAGCTGATGCCACTCCTATGGTGGGACTCAGCCACCAGGGGAGCCAGGGACCAATCAGAAATATGGGGGGTTGGTGCCCATGAGGCAAACCTTGATCAGAAACTTTGACCTTCGGAGGAGACCAGAGCTAGGGAATAACTTCTTCCTCCAAGACAGGCTGTCTGCAGGTTCAGGAGATTTATAGCTCCTTGATCTGTCCTTGATCTGCTGTGCTCCTGAGGACCGTGTCCAGGTCAGTAACCAGTTCCCTTCCCTTCATTTTCCCTCCCTCCCCTTCCCACTCGCTCCCCTTCACATGGAAGCCAGAAAGTCTTTGCCTAAGGCTCTGTTTTTTTGGTTTTTGGTTGGTTTGTTTGTTTTTTTTCTTTTTGAGGAAGATTATCCCCGAGCTAACATCTGCCGCCAATCCTCCTCTTTTTTTGCTGAGGAAGACTGGCCCCGAGCTAACATCTTCCTCTACTTTATATGTGGGATGCCTGCCACAGCATGGCTTGAGAAGCAGTGGGTAGGTCCACACCCAGGATCCAAACCTGCAAACCCTGGGCTCCTGAAGCAGAGTGCACAAACTTAACTGCTGTGCCACTGGGCCAGCCCCTCTAAGGCTCCGTTTTTGAAGGAAGCCAGCTAAAGTGGAGTTTCAGGGCTTAGGGGTTTGGGGTTCACATTTGAGAAAATTTGTGGGGAATTTCTACCAGATTTTGTACTTTTTCATTTTTCAGTTTGAGAGAGATAAAGCAGATTCAGATAAACAGATGGATTTATGTGCTCAGTGAGGGCAGAACAGGGCCTGTGTCTCGTTCAGCCTCAGATAACAGGTGAAGTACCTGGTGCGTGTGACTGGGAAACCCAACACTAAAGTCCTAATGAGACCTTATTAGCCTTTCCAGAAGGGAATCACCTGCTCAGCCTCCTGCCTCACCTTTTCCGCTATCTTGTCCCTCTGGAATACTTGCATTTAGCAGAAACAAGCTTTACCCAATATGCAGGGAAATTATCTGAGATGTATATTATAAAGAACAATTGTAAAGGTATGTGATTTGCACTAAATTTGCCCAGGGATTGTGATACCCTTAAGCGTGGTAGAGGCCCACTCCTTACTCTATCTCGACATGCCAATCTTTATTTTACAGGCCATCTCTTGTCCACAGGTTCCTGCCCCTGCTGCTGCAAAGGAATTATGCTCACCGGTGCTCTTACTTGCCTCCCATTTGAATCCTTATTCTTGTTCTTCTCCAGCTCATATGGCAAACGCATCCTTTAAAGCTTTCTCCTCTGAGAAGGAAGCCATATCTGATCTGACCTTCCTACTCCATCCCTCCGTAATTGCTCCTTCCTGTGTGCTTCCACGTTCATGCTGTATTCTTAGTTATGCCTTAAACATGTCTGCCTTCCCCTCTAAGATGAGACTGTGTCGCCTGAGCCCAGGCCCCTATCCTCTTCAACTGTGAATCCCAGCTCCTAGCCCAGTGTCTAGACCATGAATAAATATGTCCTCAGTGACTGAGTGCATTATTTCTCTGTCTCTCAGCCTTCCCTGCAAATTTTTTTTAAAACTGAAAGTTTGCAGTTCTGTAAATCCCCTAAAAATCTTTATGCTCTGTGCTTCTAAATTTCTGCTTATAAAGTAAATAGAATAATGATTAAAATGAAACACACTCTGTATTTATAGTAATATGAAAACTAAGTGAGGCTAACAATTATTCACTGAGGATTTTCATGTTTTTAATATTTGAATGCAGTCTGGCTTGTTACAGAAGGGTTTTGCAAGTGACAGCATAATACTTAAAAATATTTACTCTTGTACCTAATGAGCATTTTCTACAGATTATTTTGGATAAATTGAAAGGAACCTAAAAACTCTACAAATAGGGGCCGGCCCGGTGGTACAGTGGTTAAATGCATACATTCTGCTTCGGTGGCCCGGGGTTCGCTGGTTGGGATCCCAGGTGCAGACATGGCACCACTTGGCAAGCCATGCTGTGGCAGGCGCCCCACATATAAAGTGGAGGAAGATGGGCATGGATGTGAGCTCAGGGCCAGTCTTCCTCAGCAAAAAGAGGAGGATTGGCAGCAGATGTTAAGTCAGGGCTAATCTTCCTCAAAAAAAAAAAAAGAAAAAAAGAACCCAGAACTTCTGATTCTGGGTTCTTTTCAAAACAAACAAACAAACTCTACAAATATACACAAAACAAGTCTAAAAACCGTCAATTTGAAGGCTTCTGTTAAACTAACTCATATGTTGAGGCGACGGAGAGCGAGAACCCTCATATATCCGGGAAGCTAAAATCCTGATATGGACAGCAGTACCTACCAGAAAAAAAAAACGGAATTTGTAGGCCATACATTCGATTGAATATTGGGTAGAAAATCTCTCTTTCAGATTCATATATTATCTAGGTGCCTGAAATTCTATGTTTTTTGAAAACATTTAAAAAATGCAAATCATCTTAAGGGAAGTGGAATCATAGAAAGGTGTGAACATTTAGAGCTTGAGTTCTTAATTATTTTTGTGCCATAGATGCCCTCAGCAGCCTGGTGAACCCCATAGGCCCCTTCTCAGAATGATGGTTTTAAATACATAAAATAAAATCCATAAGATTACAATGGAACATTAAATCAAAATGAAGGAATCCAAATCTTAAAAACAATTGTGATATAATAGCGATGTCTTTATACATCATTGCGTTAATAATGAGTACATCTATTAACTCTGGTAGTTTCAAAGTAGTTAATGTAGCATGGTAACATGATATGAAAATCTTGGTGATTTTCCGTTTGATGACAGAGTCACAAGTTCTGCTAACACCCTTGTGGTTTGTTGCCTACACTATATTTGAAGGAAATGCTGTATTCAGCTAGAAGGTATTGAAAATTAAGATGTAATTTTGTTCATCTAAGTTCATGGACCCCCTGGCTTTTAGCCATGGACTCCTCGCAGGGATTTCTCTGAAGAAATTCTTAAGTAGATGAATGGAGGGGCACAGAGGTCAAGGGTGAGAGAAGTAACATGGGGTGAGCAAGGTGCAAGATGAGCTTACCACTTTTGCTGGGGTTAGTTCTGTTAAAACTATTAAATGTTGTCCCGATAATATTGAAGGCTAAGTGCAGTTGCTCCGTAAAGATAACTGAGTCTCTGAATAATTTCACCTTCATTTGAATCTAAGAAGAAATGATACCCCTCTTTCATTAATACAGAATTGCGATATCCTCTGTGGTAGGCCTTCGTGTGCAGCCTGCCTGGGTAAGTCACCCGGAGCTTGGGGAGGCGGGCCCTATCATCTCTCTAAGGAGACTGGTTATCAGAAGTCACTGTAGAAACTTTGACCAGAAAAAATGAAACATGCACATACTATTCAGGGAGATTTCTATGGAAACTGTGTACAGCTTCCCATAATTGTATTTATCTTTGTGCGGTTAGGTTTGGAATGGGGAAAAGTTTGGCAACAGCATTAGTCATCAGGATTCCACTGCCCTTTTACTTAAGTGCTAGTCTTTTTTTTTTTTTTTAAGTATAAAGCGGTAATATAAACTATAGGTTTGATTTAATTGATCTGGGGTTTGGTGGATCTATTAAAATGTGGGTAGATGAATGATGAGGCTTAATGTTTTTTAGATGTTAACCTTCCTAGGGAAAGAAATTATCTTTTCTTTCTAAAGTGGCCACTAAGTGGCAATTATTAAATGGATAGCTTTTTTAGGAGTGCTGATTTCTCTGAGCACGTTCTAATGCAAATGTTTATTGGACGCTTTCTATGTACAGCGGACATTTTGCTTCTCCTACCACTGGTACCATTTTGTGGTTAGAGATCTAGGATTTCTTTTAGTTCAAATTTCACAGATACCTAATAGAAGTTATTTCTAATTCTTGAGTTACTTATGCCACAGTTATTTGCCGCCTTCTCTACTAATTGTATGTGTCCATAGATACACGCCTAAGGGAGACTTCAGATATTAATATCCTAATATCCAGACCAGATCTGTTGGGGGTTGTATGATAATTTTGCAGTAAGCTAAGTCTGGAACAAAGGGCTGTGGGTTTCAGCTGATTATGCTTTCAGCCCTACCACACTGCTGTGGAAGAAACTAAGAGACTCAGGTGTCATTCACTGAATGTTTACTCCACCTGTACTGTATTCTTGGCACTATGGCTACATGTGTTAGAGATAGAAGGTGAAAAGAGAAGTTCTCTGCCCTTAAGGTAGACAGACAAGCAGTATGAGGTGTTATGCTGGTGGGGGCTATTGTGGGAACAGTGGGGCACCAGGTGGGAAAAGCAGATGAATCATAAGACTTCTAGAGAGTTGTTCAGAGGGTGCTTTGATGAGGAAGGAGTGGGAGTTTGCCAGGAGGATTAGGGTGGGGATGGAAGGAAATAAGATCTGTAAGGCCTTGGAGGTTTAGTGTGTTAGGCAATGACTATTTTTGTTAGTGCAACATAGCACTTAAAGGAGGACAAGCAGAAGCTGAGGCTGGGTTGGACAAGTGGAGTACTGTACAAAAGATGGTTCTGTTTTTGTGGTTCATTCGTCTTAGGCAGGAATATTCTTTCTGTCTGTTTGAAAACGAATATACATTATGGCCCTTAAGCTGAATTTTGAAGGAAAAGTAAGAGTTTGCCTTATGTATAACATGGAGAATGTTCCAGAAGGAGATTGTAAAGTCTTGTAGGCATGTGTGAGCATGACATTGGGGAAGGTTGTAGTGGTTTGGTATTGCTATATTGTAACATGGAAAGAGTGAGTGGCTAGAGAAAAATACAAGCCAGGGAGGAAGGACCTACTGATTACATTCCAACACCAACTCTCTGGCACCAACTGGGTGTCCTGCAATTCACTTCATTTCTGGCACTGGCTACCTAGAGTTTACACAGACTCCACAAGTTAAGGGCAAAGTCCTTCTATTCTGACTCTAATTACCCACAGTTAGCATCAGATTCAGAAGTTAAAGGAGAGGGCCCCTTGAAAAGACTGCCCTTATTACCTCAGATGCTCACTGCAAGTGGGGTCCCTAGGCCACGTACACCTGTGTCTAACTTGGCTACAAATTTGAGGATTCCCATGATTGTTATTCAGGTTCAGTAATTCAATGGAATGACTGACAGAACTCAGAAAAGCACTATGCTTACAATCACAGTTTTGCTATTAAAGATGCAACTCAGGAGCAGCCAGATGGAAGATCTGGGGTGGTTTGTGGGAGCATGCAGAGCTTCCATGCCCTTTCCTCATGGGATCGGGGCACAAACTGGGGAGCTCTACTGAGCTTTGGTGTCCAGACTTTTTGTTGAAGGTTCATTACAGAGGCATGATTGGTTAAACATTGGCCATGGGATTGAACTCAATCTCCAGTCTGTCCCCCTCCCTGATGGTATGTGGGGGTTGGAGTGTAGGGGGCTAAAAATTCCAACCCTCTAATCATGTAGTCTTTCTGGTGACCAGCCCCCGTCCTGAAGCAATGGAGGGGTCCCTCTCTGAGTCAGCTTATTAACATCACAAAGATACTCCTGTCACTCAGGAAATTCCAAGGATTTTTGCAGCTCTGTGCCAGGAACCAGAGGCAAAACCAGCTGTATTATTTTTTGTTAAACTACATGATGAAATTTAGGTGCCATTCTCTATAATGTTCTAGATGTTTATTTTGGTCTTACAGATGGTCTGTGCATTTGCCAACAAAAATATTAACGTTTTGGGGCCCAGCCCGCTGGTTCAGCGGTTAAGTTCACACGTTCCACTTCTTGGCGGCCCAGGGTTAACCAGTTCAGATCCCGGGTGCGGACATGGCACCGCTTGGCAAAGGCCATGCTGTGGTAGGCATCCCATGCATAAGGTGGAGGAAGATGGGCACGGATGTTAGCTCAGGGCCAGTCTTCCTCAGCAAAAAGACGAGGACTGGCAGTAGTTAGCTCAGGGCTAATCTTCCTCAAATAAATAAATAAATAATAACATTTTGTATGTTAGCAGTCAACAGCTTATTCCAGAACTTACCACAGTCTCAAAAAGAAATAAAGGCTTTCAACAAAACCTTTCCAGTTGTAGGTTATGATGGAAAAAGCAAATGGTATCTCTTGCCATTCTTCTTTAATAAAAGTAATATATGATCTAAACTCAGGTTAAGATTGTAATTTTATCTCCTTAAAGGATAAAGCAGTCACCACCACCCTCACCCCATGGCAGCCCTGAGGCATTCTTTAATTCGCAGGTAGGAAGGAAATGCTTTACGTCAAGAGTTCCTATGCCTCGGACTCTGTTGAATGCCAGATTTTAGTGATCCCCAGACTTTTGGAATCAGTCATAGGGGAGGAAGATAATTCCTCTACCCTCTAGGTCCTTCTGGCTGGTCTAATAATTAAATTGACATGAGACATAATAACAGGAGAAAATCAAACAAAGCTTTATAACACGTATACATGGGAAAAACCCAGGAAAACTGAGTGGCTCGCCAGAATGGCTAAAGCCACCACCTTCAATGCCATCTTCAGCTAAAGATAAAGGAGGATGCTGGGGGTGGGGGAGTCAGTTATGGGAGATTACCAGAAAAGCACAGGAAACAAGTGTAAGGTTATTATGCAGATTTAAGTCATTGCCTTCCACATTGACAAGAGTTTATAGAGACAAGGTCATCCCCCCTTCTTCCTTGTACAGAGAGGGAGGTGTCTTTACAGATGGAGATTTCTCTTACAAATGTAAATGTATCTTACAAAGGGTAACTTCTACTTGGTTTTCAGAGCTTTTCCCTTGTCTGCATTTTTTAAAAAAATAACCCAAAATTATCTTCATGCCAAGGAGACTCATCTTGAGGTGGCAAAGTCTGTTCCCCTACACAGTAATGGGGCTTTTTAGGCACCTCTCTGGACAAGGTGAATTCCAGCAATCTAGAAGAGTGCAAGCAACCTTTCATTTGAATCTTTTGTCTAGAGATATCCAAAGTATGATGGGACTAGTTAATATCCCACATTTTATGCAGGTAAGTTAATTTTCTGTAGAAAACTCTCTGGAAACCTTTGTGAAGCTTGCTAGGGAGAGACCTGGAACTAAAATGGCTGGTGAGCAGCAGGAGGACCTGTGGGGCCACGAGTATCAGCTCACTTGGTGTCTAACCACATGTGGTTGTTCTCCAAGCTCCTAACTGACAGGAGCATTAGGAATATCCTAAAATCTGAGGGCCCAGCATCACCCCGCAGGCTAGAGATTAGGTCATGTGCAGGTTAATCTTTGTCGTGTCATCATGAACGCTAATGGTTGTGAAATGAAAGTGGAACTGAAGTTAAAATTACAACACAGCATGGCTGTCCTTAGACCTTGGCAGATGAAGTTCTGTAAAGCTGAATTTTTAAGATGGCTGACTAACCCCCTTAGTACCAGGAATTATCTTAACTACTGTTAGATGAAAGTCATTCAGAACTCTATCCGGCATCCTCCTGCCTTGCTGAATATAAGCCACCCTTTTGGTAGTAAGTTAAGGTCATCAGTAAGGATATAAAGATTTTCCCAAAACCTGCTGCAGCATGGTGGCTTACCCGTGCTGATAGCTGCCCTCAGCTGCAGTGCTTGGACGTGTCATTGGCTCTCTTTTATAGTGTCTTTTCTTTTGGCAGCTCATTTTCCTCATTGTTGCCTGCATGTCTGCTTTTAGCAGTCTCTTCTTTTCTTGCGAATTTTTGAAGGGTCAGAAATTGGATAACATAATTTTTGTATATGCCGAGTATAGTATATGCCAAGTCATCTAAATAAGTGAATGGACTTGATGACATCTGTTCGGCTGTTCATGGTTTTTGTTTTGGTATTCTTACTCTCTAGGACTTAATTTTTTATGTTCCTGATAAATAACTTAATTCTAAATAGTACCCATCCTCTCATCTCTTCATTTCACTGTCCACAAACAAATACAAAGTTTGAGAGATCATTTTAAATATTAAACTAACTGAATGATTTTTATTGAAAATATTAAAACACCATTTAAGGTCTTTTTTCCAGAATGATTTTTAAGTATTTTTTGTCCTTAGTTCAGTTTTCTCCTCTGGGTGTGGAAGTAATTCTGCCTAATAAAATGCTCTCTAAGAGAACGGCTTCTCTGGCAGCTAACTCTCATGGGGATAAAATAGCTTTCAAACCGCTCACAGAAATGGTTAGTTTTAAAGTATCTGATCTGTTTGTCTGCCAGGTGGGAGTTCATCTCCCTGGAAGACCACTTAAGACAGCAATGCAGCTCTCAAAAGAAATTTTATAAGAGCAAAGCGCCAAGCTGTAAAGAACAAAGCATTTTAATGTGAACCACTCTTATTTCTGGAAGAGCTCAGTTGTTCTCCTGGAAGTCATACTACAATTTCTAAAACAACTGTGGAAATCCTGCTCCTCATGAAGTCAAATCACATCTCAATTTCAGTTGTTGAGTGCTGGTTAACTCTTCTAAAGTTTTCCCAGTGAATAACCTGAATCACAAGCATTCTTCCATCTTTAAAGATAAGGGTGATCATTGTTTGTATTTGTGTGGTGCTTTAAAATTTCTTAGTGATGGTACAGTTCTTAAATTACCCTGATAATAATGCTGAAGTTGCACTAGCCACTCTTTTCTGCCATGCTTCTCTACTGCTTAGTACTTTGACTATCTCTCTGACATACACTTAGAGCTTTGTATTCTAATTATTTGACTATATGGTTGCTTACCCTGTTAGACTTGAAGCTTCTGAAGGGCCATGAACATGTCTTCCTCATGCCCAATATCGGTGTCTGTTACCTGTGGGGAACTCACAAACGTTTGTTGAATGGCCAAGTACTGAACCCCTAATCCATTTTCCTTCCACCACTGGCCTGGCTAACTACTCATCCTGGGAGACAGCTCAGAGATCCCTTCCTCTAAAGAGCTGTTACTTACCCCCACTTCCCAAACTAGCTTCAGTGCCCCTTTTCTTTATGCCCTAAATGACTGTTGGATAGCTCTATTACACCCTTCCAATGTAATTATTAACCTACCCTACTCGAATTAAGAATGGGGCTCAAGGGGCCGGCCCCATGGCAAAGTGGTTAAGTTCGTGCGCTCCACTTCAGCAGCCCAGGGTTTCGGTGGTTCAGATCCTGGGCGCAGACATGGCACTGCTCATCAGGCCACTTTGAGAGGGCGTCCCACATGCCACAGCTAGAAGGACCCACAACTAAAATATGCAACTATATACTGGGCAGATTCGGGGAGAAAAAGCAGGAAGAAAAAAAAATGAATGGGGCTTGAGTCTAGTCAACCTTGAATCAGTGGTGCCTACTACAGTGCCTGGCACACAGTACTTACTCACTGCATGTTTATAGATTTAAAGAGTGAAAAAGATAAGAATGTAATTGAAGACTGATAAGACCTTGAATGCTTTGCTCAGAAATTTGGAATGTATTGTGGAGGTACTTGTAAAATACTAAAAGTTTGCTCTTTTATCTTAGTGTGTCAATTATATAAATAATAAAGAGGAAAAACTAAAGAAAAAATATTTCTACCAGTAAGATACATGAAGTGATTTTAAAATAGCATCCATTGCCATTTCTTGATTCTGATATATTCAGGTAGTTAATTCAACAGCTAATTGAGTGCCCCTCATATGCCAGGTAATATGCAAGGTTAAGGATATTGAAGTACAAAATTTCCTATTTTGCTTTTTGTTAGGTAAAATTCAGTTGTCAACAAAATATGCAATCACTGTTCTTCTACATCGTTTGAGCTAAGAATCATATTGAACACCGTCAGCTCTCCAGCCACTCAGACATAAATCCTTTGATTGTAATTTGAAATGTCCCTTTGATCTTTCCCGACTTCTCCAATGTCACTTCTCTATATTTGTCTGCTATTGTTGGTATATCGTTCCTAATATTTCCTGTATATGTTAACATAAAAAATTATATTATTGTGCACTTATATTCATGTTTCTTTGTAATTGTATCTAGTGTGTTTATGTCTACGTGGTCTGTATCTCCATTTGGATTAAGAGCAATACTTTGTATAAGTTATTCACCAAAATATTAGTTAAATAAAAGAGAAGTTAGTCTTGAATAAGAATCCCTAAGATAATCAACATTTTTAACTCTCCTACATTTCTTCCCATTTCATTACCAGCAATCACGAACATATTATTTGTACAGTAACGAAGGTTGGGAGTGATTCTTGTGGGGCCTCTTAACGAAATATGCGAATGGGGAACTCTGTTGAGGAAGAAGATGGAGTGCACTTAGCATTCTTGAGTGTCTCTATGATACATCACAAATGTTTCTGATCCCCAGACTCTTTGAGCACTTAGCAGATAATGTTTGTCTTCTCTGGGGTTGTGTAAGCTAAGGAAATTGGACATCTGTTTTGAATAATTTGGCCTTAAATCACATTTTTAAGTAAAGCCACATGAGTGTTATTGTATCGTTTTATTACATTAGGAAACAACAAGAATAAACAGTATACTCTGGGCTTCTGAAGAGATCCAGAAGTTGATCTAATTGTTTACCTTATATTAATGTCTTATTTAAAATTCATATTTTTCAGTGAAGCTTGGTAGTTTTTAAAGATACAGAGTGCTTAGCAGAGTGAGTGGCATGTAGCAGGTACTTGATAAATATTCATAATAGCAATAATAACAATGTGAGGAGGAAGTCATGATTGTCCCTGCTTGGAACAGGGGAGGCCAAGAAACAGTTTCCTCTGGACTCCAACCTTCTTTCACATTAGCCAATCTGCTCTTCTCTGAAGTCACAGGGCCACTTTATGTACATGACTGACTATTATCATTAATTAAAAAATTACTATTTTCATGTCTGGAGCAATTGTTTAGTATTTATATCCAATAAATAAAAACACTGGAAAATTAAAACTACATATACCTTTTGGTCAGAAACCTGACTTGTAAGACTGTATACAGCAATGAGAGTGTCGGTGTGTTCACGTGGATGTTCGCTGGGGTTTACTCAGTGTAGTAGTATTAACACGTTGAGCTGAGTCCATGTGTCTGTACTGGCCCAGAGAGTTGTCCATGTTATGTTGTTGGTTAAGGGACAAAACGAATTGTAAAGGAATGTGTCAGGTGATTTTTCTTTGAAAAAAATAGAGAGAGGCTAAAAAAATACTCACTTCATGTATGTGAATTTATGTTTGTATGTGTATAAAGAAGAGTGTGAAGAAAATACGCTATTGCCTCAATGGGATAAGTTGTGGGTGTTTGAGTAAGAGTGAGGAAGAAGTTGTTAATTTTTCCTCCTTTTATTTTTTGACTTTTTTCATGGCTAATGTTACTTTTGTTGTTTAAAAAAGGTAAAGGAAAGACTTAAAGCCCAGGATAAGAAAGAACTTGGCCTATGTATAAAAAGATAAAGTCTGCAAGGATGTTTACAATTTAGTTACCTAGTTTTTTGCTATTGAGAAAGCTGATATATTGACTTCTCCCTGGAAATTCTCCAGGTATACCGTTATTTCTCTTATATGCAGATCAATTCATCATCAAGTGAGTATGTTTTGAAAGAAGCTTAAACAAATGAATAATTTAAATTGGTTAAAGTTTAAGCTATGTGAAATTTAATTAAAAGGGAAAATAAAATAGGCTTGAGATGGGAAAAACATGTCTTTAGAACTCCATGAAAATCAGAGAGAGGTGTTTTAACACTTTAGGTTTTATTAGAAATGTAGGAAGTTATACTGTATTCTGAAAAAAAAAACAACTAAAATTAAATAGTAGAACTCCTGTAAAAGTAGTTCTCCACCCAGTTAAGCTTAGAGACACAGTGATAAAATAATATTATCTGAATGTGTTTCTAGATCACCTGTCTAATAGACTAAATCAAGATGTACGGAATTGAACTGTTTGAATTAAAATATAGTTCCTACAGGTTGAAAATGCTAAGGAGAGAGAGAATTCAAAAGCTTCATTTAGAAATTCTTCAGAAATGATAATTGAAATATCTAACAGTGGGTAAATTGTTCAATATATTATGCTATATTCAAGGATACCATGGGTATAAATGGAACATTTTTGATAACAAACACCGTTCTTTCCAAAAACCTGAGCTTTACCATCTTTACTCTTTTTTCAGTTAATTTGTTTGTAAAATCCATTCTCTCTCTCTCCCTGTGTATATGTATGTTTGTATAAATGTATAAGTACGTGTGTGCGTGTAATTCACAAGGTTTATATTGATATAAACTCATTCTTAGATGATTTTTCAAAAATTAAGTTAGATTAAATTAGATTTCCAAATAGATTATCTTTTTTTGAATCATATGTAGAACTGAGTGCTCTCAGAAAGACACATTAATTTTCTGTAATGCATTTTCAGTGATACGACATGATCCAAAATTCAGCCCATTTAGATAGTTAGCTTTAAAAAATTTGTTTCATCATTTAAAGCTTTATGAAAATGTTCAAAATATACAGGGGTAGAGAAGGTACTTCTGTGACCCCCATATACTTATCAACTAGATTCAACCAGATATCGTTAGCTTTTGCTACATAATACACCATCCCCAAACTTAATGTCTTAAAACAATGCCCATAGCTGACACTTCCATGGGTCAGTAGTAGGGCTGGGCTCAGCTGAGTGCTTCTGCTGATTGGGGCTGTATATGGCTAGTCTTGACTGGGCTCCTTCATGCATCGGCAGTCAGCTGTTGGATCAGTTGGGGCCTCCCAGTCAGCTATTGGATCAGCTGGGGCCTGGCTGGGAAGGCTCATCTCTGCTTCATAGGACCCCCCTTCCCCAGCAGGTTAGCCCAGAGTTGCTCACCTGGTAGTGAACATGTTCATATGTTCCCTCTTCTCTGGTAGTCTTAGGTTTATTTATCTGAATTAGACTATATCTCTATCTCTAGACTCAAGAGGATATAATATTCTTCCTAAAGTTCTCTAACTAATGTGCTGTCTCTTAAAATGAGAAATAGCGTGGTATCTGTGCTTAAGAGCATAGACTCTGAGCTAGTTTGCCTGGGGGTCATATCTCATTTCTACTGCTTACTAGCTGAATGATCTTGAACAAGTTACTTAATCTCTGTGTGCCTCAGCTTTCTCATCATCTGTAAGAGTTAAAAAAGTTACTATATGTAAAGCCCTTAAAGAATAATGCCTGTTACATATTAAATATCATATAAATATTACCTATTATTACTCCACATTAAGTCAATATATTTACCTATTTATTTTACTATTTGAAAGTTCTTAATAATTAGTTTTGTAAATACAATTAACAGCTTTCTCAATCAGTGTTAATTATTGTAGCAGTTTACTCTTGTAATAATTCAACAGATTTGGTAAAATTTCAACCTTTTAATCACATTAGGAGATTTTTCACTCCAAGTTACATCCAAAATGATTACATATATTTAAAGATTCACGTCTAGATATTTAAAATAAATCTGAATGGCATACCTGGTTTGTGTCACTGACCATATTGTGTTGAATAGATGTGGATGTTTGTATCCTATATAATCACATGATCATTGATACACGTAAGTACAGGGGCACCAGAAATTACCTTTAAGTAGGCTTTCAGCCATTCCATCTTCCTAAACTAAGGCCAGATACATTTGGATAAAAACCAGAGCCAAGGTCAAACTTTGGTGCAGGCCTACTGTTACCGCCTACAAACATAGGGTCTTTACCCACCTCACAAAAGGGGCCAAATGAAAACTGGAACACCAGGCTTATGGCAAGTAAAGGGTTTTTATTTTGGGTGATATCAGCAGGGAGACGAGAGTGAGCCCTCAAATTTGTCTCATTTCATCTCGTCTCCCTGAAAGAGGTGAGGTGAGTGGTTTTAAAGGTTTGTGAGGAATGTGGCTGACTGTAGAGAGGCGGGGAGTGTCAGTGGCCTTGCTGGTCTGAGCTTTCCCACCAGCCTGCATTCTGCCTTGGGAGGCTGTTTGCAGGGAGGAGGAGAAGATAAGGAAATTTGCAAGTGGCTGACCTTGGCTGTTTGTCTTGATGGTGGATGATGGATTCTGGAGCTGGAGCCAGGGAGTAAGCAGGGAAAGAGTGCTTTGGTTTTTAACCCCATAAATGCTGGGTTTAAAGTAGGGGAACTGATATCAGGGCTGCCATTACTACCATGTATCAGGCACTCTTCTAAGAAGCATTCTATGTGAATCATCTCATTTAATTCACTGAACAACCTCTTTGAAGTTGGTGCAGTTTTATCCCCACTTCCCAGGTTATGAAACTCAGGCATAGTGAAGTTAGGTAACTTGCTCAGTGACATCCAGTAGGTGGCTGAGTTAAGATCCAAATATAGGCTGACTGGCTGCAGAGCCCCACCTCTTCCCAGCAAGCTCAAGGAGCCACACCACGTCTTGTCACGCACCAGGATGAGTCCTTTGCCCACTTTAGTTCCTGTGGCTCTCAGAACGACTTTCAAAGTAGGCACTCCTTTTGTTATTTTATAGATGAGCTGACTCAGGTTTAGAGTGATTTTCCTAAGGTCAGGGCTAGGTAAGTTTTGTAGGTGAGATTTCTTTCCCCTCTCTAGCAGGGCAAGGAGCATGACTCTCTTTAAGGTCTTTACCATTGGACTACTGTAATAAATGATCATGCTTCCTTCCTGAACACGTGCAGGAGCATCACCAGAATCTCACAAATGTTTGGTTTTGAAATCTTTACATATTTAAGAAATTTACTCATGTTTAAAATTTTACTTGACATTTGCTTTAATTTAATTTTTTTGATTTGGTGGTGAAGATGAGTATTTTTGCAGTTATATCTTCAGTAGTTGTATTTCTGCTAATGCAAATTGCCTTTTCATATCATTTGCTAATTATTTATTGGTATCATGATGCCTTTTCTGATTAATTACCCCAAGACATTCCTTAAATTCAAGGCTGTTTTGATCGTTTATAAATTTGATATTATATCATCAGTTTAATGTGGAGACCAGTTTAATTTCCTCTGCTGATTAACCTTGTTGAGTTTTGGTAATTTCTTCTTTCTGCCCTCTGATCAATCAGTGCATATCCCCGTGTGACTCTGACTTCTGACCCCAGCCAGGCTAATGAAACCTCTTAAGCAAAATCCTTTGGTTTCCTCTTCAGGAATATGGGGAGCTCTCAACCAGGGATGTTAACAGAACTGTTGGAGTTTTTTGGAGAACTATTCTATATGACAAAGAATGATGTAGCTCGCTCCTTAAGCAGCATTAGCAGGTTTCTAGTCAAACTGAAAAGGTGAAAGATGATGCACTTTTAAAATATTTGTTTGGTTTACATTTTCTATAGAATCTAACTGTATAATTTCTTCTTTAAGAACGACGTAGTTTAGCTGGTAGACTATCACAAGATACACATATAAAAAAATCATCTCTAAAGCAGCAATAATTTAGGGAAAAAAATAAGTGGAAGCTTATATTGTGATGGCTTGTGTCATTCTGAGATTTAAAATAAAATGAACTAGTTCGTAAAGATGTCAATCAATAAAAGCCTGACGTATGGGAAATTAAGCAGTCTCTTAAGAACGTTCTAAACAGTCTACCTGTCACTTCTGCATTGTACTGGTGGCTCATTTCCTGAGATACAGTCATTAGTGTTGTCAGACAGTTAAAAGGCTGTGTTTACTTTACTTGCTGTTTGTTCTTTCCTTATAAATTATGAAGTGCACACCTAGTGTTTTCCAGCTGAGTCACTGAAGCCGATTGTCTGCATGACACATTCTAAGATGCATCAGTTCTCATTAGAGCTTCACTTCTCTTCGGAAGGGAGAGCACATGGTGGGACGTAGGGGAGCCCCCAGGGCATCTTCACTTTTCCTTGAGCCTCCTCATTCCTTCTTTGTCTCATGTGATTGCTGTCTCAAAATTCTTTTTTTAAGAGTTACTAGTTAATAGTTCTAAATCTGCAAATTTTACAGGCACTTCAGGTTGTAGTTATGTAAATATTGGTAAACTTAGTGGACCTGATTTGTTAATACTGTGTTTTTCTTTTCTTTCTGTGCTGAATACAAAATATTTAAAATATAACATACAGCTAAACTGTGAGGTTCTTGCTGGAGGAATGGGTCCAAGTTTTATTGTTTGTATTTCTCAAAATGCCCAGTACATAATGGGCACTCAGAGGAGTCCTGTCATGGCTAAAAGTGACTAGTTAAGGAGAATGAATATATTTGGTCAGCTCAGTATTTTTATGAATAATCAATAATAAAAATAGCCATTCAGTTAGCTTGTGAATCTCTAAATTGACAATTTCATATCTTTGGGATATTTAATATAAATGTCTTGTAAGAAGTGTTTTGTGCACATTTTAGGTGTATGAGCTATGCTTATTATTAATTTTAGAGCATCTAGATGGATGCCGAATTCCCTCGAGGAGAACAGAGTGCCATGTACTAACCAGTGTGACTTGTACGAAGGCCCACGCCAGGGGAGCAGTTCAGCTCTCTCTCAGGGATAGTGCAAGCTGGACTCCTGAGGAGTAAAAAGCTTGCGCAGTTGGTTAGACCTTTGCTTGGGCTTCCCTGTGCATGTTGCTACTTCTTTGCCATCTTACTGTATTTTCACCACCATATTACAAACGTGGCAAAAATTAGTGGAACTAACATGGCCTTGCCCAGTAATTGTTGAAAATCCACAAGAAAGGCAAGAAGAGAGAGGGCAAAATAGAAAGGGAGATATAACATTTGGGTGAAGAGACAATTTTTGTTTGTTAAAGTTTTATTCTCTAGTGGTTGCAAATAAATATTTCACATTTGTGAAAGGGTGAAATTTTTGAAAGTCGCATAGAAGAGGCACTAGCTTAAGAAGGATGGGTGACATCTGATCTGTGGAACGTGACTGTGGCTGTGGAGACAGTGGTTTCATCAGGCTGAAATGGGTGCTAATAAGTATTTCTAAAGTGATGGAGGCAGCTCCCTGCAGAGGCTTTGTTCCCTTTGAGCTTTGCTCCGAGTTCATTTATTTCTCCACAGGCTTTCATCTTCCCTATTTCATGAGGTTTCTCGTCAGAAAAGGCATATTCTTCAGGACCACTGTTAGTACTGGCTGAGGGAGCCGGAGAAGGCATGCAGCCTGCCATGTTGATATTTGAGGGATGAGATCAAATTTAAAATTACAATTAAAGATAAAAAGCCTTCTTACTGTGGAGGCAGAGTGTGGTTTAGATCTTGTTGGTTTTGGTTACAGAGGAGGAGTTGCAGTGCGGCCTTGAAGCATCCGTGGGCTGTGCAGTCAAATGTGGGTTGTACCCAGCGTTCACTTGCTGATTTATGTTGCAGAATGAAATAGGGTAGAATAGGAAATGTGGCTATAGTACACACACACACATAGTAAGAAACAGCAACACACATTTTTCAGGAAAGTTTTGTGTCTGAATGTGTGTGTGTGCCTAAGTGCACACGCCTTATCACACATGTATACTGGGTTACAGTATACACTATATTTGGTACTTTGAGTTATGGTTAAGCTGTTTGGAAAATACTGGTTTTAGAGCATTGTCTTTGGAGCGTGACGTAAAAAGTTCAAATTCTCCTAGCTCTGTCAGATGCTGTCAGTGGGCCGCTTTGGTGATCTGGTGAGTTAACGGTTCTCTGTGTTTCATGGAGTCTTCGTTCTTGGGAGGAGTGAATGAGATGGAGTGTATGGAGTCTCTGGCCTAGGCACTGAGGGGCACATTTCCCTGTGCTGTCCTTAAGAACAGCCAGTGTAAGTGGTGATTCCCGTGCTGTGGCCCACCGACTTCTCTGTCTTGTCTTGCCTTGCCTTGAAGCTGGTTCTTTTGTGAGTTCAGAGTCTCAGTGCTGCATTTCCATTCACCACGATCGCGTTTGTCTCCTCCCTCTTTGTCCACTTGCTTCCTATGCTCTCTCTTCTGCCACCACCTTCTTTCATAGCCAGGGCACTGGGGTTATAGCCATTATCTTTGGGTTAAGAAACCAGAAGTTTTTTTTCTTTCCTTTCTTTCATTTTGTCTGTCTGTCTTCCTCTTCTGCTGTTGAGGAAAAATGTATATTTATTTGGGTACCCAGGATGCTGTACCGTTATAACTTTAAGCCCCTGCCACTTAGTGTGGTCTACAGATCAGAGCGGGTCTACACCTTTTTCCTGGTCCATGACCAGTGTGGAAATTGAGAGCAAGTCTTTAGAAATTTTTATAGGAACTTGATAATTTTATGTTTATTTAATCTAATAACAAATTTGGGCTTGCATTTTGCATGTCTTTTTATTTCCTTTCTCTAGAAATTCATGTTTATTGTATTTTACATAAATGTGATCTGAGATATATTGGAAATTTTAAAAACTGGTCCTTCATCATAGATTGGTTGAGAAGCGCTGCTCTGGATAACTGACTTGTTACAACTAGTGTAGCTAAATAGGTCAGAAGAAGTACAAATGGCTGTGTGAACTAGAGAGAAGCAGGATATGTGCCAGCAAAGATGGAACTTGTAAACTTTTTACGTAGCTTTTGGATCTTAAGTCCACAAATTTGAAGGCGCGGTCATTGAGGAAAAATGAAGACAAAACAGCCAAAGGGAGAGAAAGACCAATGGTCTGTGCACTTTTACTAAAACTAAGAAGCTTAAAAAGTGAGTGTTATAATAACCTTAAAGTTTCTAAAATGCTACATCTCTGTCAGTTGAAGTATTTAATAACACACATAATTTTGCTTCCTGCTGATGACAGAAAACCACCCCTTCTTTGTTCTGTGCAGAAGCTTTCTCAAATGTAGGAAGAGAACTCATGCAGTTTTCTCAGCCTTTAAAATTCCAGAGCCTCTACCACACCAGTGCAGATTTTAATGATGGGGTGGAAGGGAATAACTAATTATATGTAGCTATTGCTCCTGTCACAAACAATGATGCAAGATAGTCTAATCAAAAGCATTTGCCAGTGGATGTGATTAAGCTAAATTTAATTCACCCGAAGACTCAAGAATGAGAATATTGCATGTTCTAAAAACAGAGTTTTCCTTTTCAGGGAAACCAAAATAATTATTCTTAAAGACCCTCAAAGACTGCATGTAAAGACTGCCCCTTCTGAAGCCGACTCCATTACGTGGAGCCCTTTTCATTCACCTGCGATGTTGCATTCTCTACTTCTGTACTTGTGACTAGAGGGTGTTTTGTTATCTGAACACAAACAGAATTTCTATGCTAATTGGAATTCTGATTTCTTTTATTTATTTGCCCAGTTGGAGTGTTTTTTGTAGGGGAAAAAAAATTGAGATAAGAAAGTACCTACTGAGGGAGACCCAATTACTCTTTGAAAATGCATTTCCTCACAGTCAAAACACTGAAGTAGAAGGTGAAAATTAAACATTCAGCCATATAGGGAGATTTTTAAAAAACAGACTTAATAGTCTAAAATTGAATAGAAATGCTTTTATTTCTTTAAACGGTGGGTTTGGGTTTGTGAGTTGACTTTACTTTCATAGCAGATAGGTGATAAATTCAAGCAATTAAAAGGCATCTCTTCCCTCCCACCTGCCATTCCATTTTGCACAACTGTGAATTTACCCCAGGATTCTGGGTTGCTAGACTATGCTAAACAGAAGTATTCACACTTTCTTCTGTAAACTCACCATAAAACAATAGTGCAGCACTGTCAGGAAATACTTGTGTTACTGAAATGTCATCTTCTATACTTTGAAGCCATAAGGTAAGTCTTCGTGACCACACACAGAAATGCAGATTCCCTCCCCAAAGCTTAATGTAGGGGAGAGATTAACTGAGGTGAAGGTTTTGTAATATTTCAAAAAATATTTGCTCTCTCATAAGGAAAGGAAAAATGACCACTTAAGTGAATTAGGATAGGACCAGGAGGTCTGTGAAGCAGACAAGTGGAAATATATAGAGCCAAATGCTAAAGAATTACAGATAATTTAGAGAAGCCATGAATTTAGGAGGTATTAGGAAACAAAGTAATCATAATGATAATCGCAAACGTTTTTTGATCTTGTGCTATGTGGCAAGCATTGTCCCAAGTTCCTTTATATGCATTAATTCTTCATTGTGGGGGCTGCATAGGAATACCAGCTGCAAGCCTCTGGAGAAAGAAAAAAGAGATCTCTCAGGGGACCAGACCCCAGGGAACAAGTGCTGGGTAAACAGAGACTTTTCCTCTAAAAAATTGTGCATATTGACATCAGAGTGCTGCTTACTTGGTTTCTGGACAGTTTGGAAGGAGAGTAACTCTGCCCGTGACAGTGGGGCAGTCCAGACGGAATTGCTTCCTGTGGGCCAGAACAAGGGAAGGAGGAAGACAGCGCAGTGAAGTAGGCGTTCCTACCAATGCCATATGTGTTCTTGGAAAACCTCTGACTAATTTCACAAAATGATGCACTGAGAGTGATAGATCTTGTGAGAAAAATGGGGTTGACCACTCAAAAATCTATGGAGCTTTGTAGCCAGGGAACCAACAAAAATGGTAACAACCCTAATAACAATACTGTCTCCTTAACTTAGAATCCTAGCGAGTACGTCCTGAGCCCTGTACCCTGGGGCTCCAGCTTCCTCCTCCTCACTAGAGAGGTCCTTGAAGTCATTGCCATCTGATAGAGACCACTTTCTGGTGACTTAAAAATATGACCCAGGGTTTATCTTCTTCATCAGTGAGAGTTCTCTCCTTTTTCAACACAGAAGGGGAGCAGAAGCTTCAGTTTCTTCATCTGTTCTCGCAGTTTCCCAGACAGCTTAAGAGAGTGGGAAGAGGAATGGCTCTTTAAACCACTAAACTTCTTGCCACTTCTTATGCTAAACAAAGGCACTTCTGTAGGATTTTTAGCTTTGTTTAAAGGAGGCCAGGTAGCCTCCTTTATCTGGGAAAAAATTTGCCCCAATCACTCTAAAACTTTAATGTCCTGTAAAAAATTGCACATGAACCAAAGGGACTCCTGTGTTAGATAGATGTCACTGCCCTTTGTGAGCTAATATGCATTACAGAAGCATGCCATGTAACAAAACAGACTATATTCTGGCTTGAAAACTGGGGGAGGGGGGGGGGTTCCCGGTGGCGGGGGGAGTAAAAGAGAGGGGGGGGGGGGGGGGGGGGGGGGGGGAGAGGGAGAAAGGAGTATAAAAATTAGGATCAGTTGAGTGTGTGTCACTTAGAGTACCTGAATTTCACCGTGACCTCAAGATAAAAATTTCTGTATACTTCAGACAGCTCAAAAGCTGACAGAGCATTTTGTGCTGGAATGGAGCACAGCGGAGTGAGTGTTGGAGGACAGGCTGTGTAACTAGGAAAATGGTATTTTAGGGAACCCTGGTGATTTCCTGAGCAGTAATGGTAGAAAGTTACCCAGCTTATGGCAACATGTGGGAAGAGACTCCCCCGTTTCAGCTTCATCCAAGCATCCACGCTAGACTTCACGGGGTGTGGGAACAGGTGCTTTGGCCATCCTTTGCATACGGCCCTGTTTACCACCCCGGCTGCCCAAGTTCAATTGATGGAAACACTGCAAGAAATCATACTCTTGGCAGTGTGGCAATACTAAAGATTTTGGTGATTCACGCTTGGCCTCAAGGCCATGTCACACCTCAGCCCCATCAGTAGGAGTGTACATGGTAACTATGTTGTAGATAACAGAGCTCCAGATGATAGAATATGGAGTAAATCCACTTATATTTTGCTAAAAGTGGAAAAGTAGAATTTAAACTCATTTTATAAACATTAACAGCCTGCTTTTAGATTTATGATGGGGTTGGTGAGCCCTGCGCATTTTGAAGATTACTTTGCATTGTGCAGACTCTAGCTAACCCGAATTATTTCAGTGATATTCTCTTGGAACCTGTTCCCTTTCTCTGACCCCAACTCTTTCTTAAGTCGCATTTGCAGTTCTTCCTCATTGCTGGGACACACGTCTTGTAGATAACCGTTCCCTGTGGCTTGGCTTTCGTATTTCCAGGTGCATGGCATTCATCTCTTGAAAAATTGCTCTATTTTCACATAGGTACTATGATTTTGCTTCACTGTCGTGAGGGGTCTGTTTTCTTCATATATGCTCAAATGGCACATGAAGCAACATGGGGTATTGGAGTGTGGCAAGATGAGTAATGGGCTGGAAACGCAGAAGCTCACAGTTCTGGTTTTGTCACTAACTCATCCTAAAATCTGGATAAACTGCTTCCTAATTCCTCTGTGACTCAATTCCTGTTTGTTGTAAATGGCATTAACAATACCTCACCTCATATAAGGGCATACTGAGGGTAAAAGCCAGAAGCAAACATTTTATAATATTGATCCCTTAATAATAGACTGTTAATTTATAAAGGATATGTCTACATTTATGTATCTTATTTAGTCCTTATAATAATTCTGTGGGAAAGGTAGTCTTCTCATTTTTCTGTTTAGGACTTCAGTTTGTAGACAAGATTAAAAATACACACTTTCTCTAGTATTGTGTTTGTATGTTTATAGATATGTGTGGATGTATACACACATACATACATACACACACTACTTTGAAGATTATGGTTCACAATAAGGGAAGTTTTGAGAAGAATACTCAATTGTTGATAATAGTCTGCTCACCCAGTAGAAATCATGAGTTTAACCTCACCCAAGTAGTATTTTTTTTTTTCCATTTGTGTACTCCAAATTTAAATGTACTTCCTCCTTGGAATTTCAGCATATTTTTCCTCTCTGCTAAAGAGGACTTAGGATGACCTGTTTTCCCTTTCATCATAGAACATTTTGCTTTTATCTCTCTTTGTGTGATATATAAAATTCATACAATCTTTTTAGTTGCCTTTTCTGTTGATCTTAAACATGAGGAGGGCCCAAATGACATCTCTGATGCCAGAGTATCTGGAAAGCTTGAATCTATCTGGAAATTCTTCAGCACTTATGGGTTGGTTAGTGCCACAGATGTACAGATACGAAAACCTCATAGGGATTTCTGAGAATGACCATCCTCCAATTGGCACAGCAATCACATCACTATGCTCAGTCATACCCTGTCATGAAAACACCTCCACTGTCAAGGAAGTCAACGGTTACAGCAGTGGGGCAGGGTTGTGGTGCTGAACTGCAAGAGAATCATATTATATTGACAATAAGGAGCATCCTAGGGCTAATAGTGTGTTCTAAGATTCCACAAACCAGACCAATCTGTAATGTTTCTCTAGATTATGCGAGAATCTTAAAGTGGCTATGATGACTAACTGGTGGTACCGTTATACAATAGTGCTGTCCAATAGAACTTTCTGAGATGATGGAAAGGTTCAGTATCTGTGCTGCTCAATATGGTAGCAGCTAGCCACATGTGGCTGCTGAGTGCTTGAAATGAGGCTAATGTGACTGAAGACCTGAACTTTTAATGTTTTGGAATTTAAATTATTTTTTTAGATAGCCACATGTGGCTAGTGACTACCAGATTGATCAGTGCAGGTCTGCAAATTATGCATATTTTTATTTAGGAGGCTAATTGCGGTGACATCAAGGGAATTTTCCGGTTGCTGATCTTGAGAACACTTTGGGGGTAAAAAGATATGAAAGAGATGGGACTTTTAAAACCTAAGTAAGATATGTGGAGTTGCAGTGTCAACTCGTGTAAATGATGGTGGCTTTTCAGAAATGCCTGGAAAGTAGTGTTTCTCATTGTGACTCTCCTTTGATTTTGTTTTCATAGGCTCTTTCATGTTGGTGAACACATCTGGGAGACCTGAGGGGCAGAGAGCCCACCTCCTCTTACCTCAGCTTAAAGAAAATGATACCCACTGCATTGATTTTCACTATTTTGTATCCAGCAAGAGTAATTCTGCTCCTGGGATACTCAGTGTCTACGTGAAGGTCAATAATGGGCCTTTGGGGAATCCTATCTGGAATATATCTGGAGACCCGACGCGAACATGGAACAGGGCAGAACTGGCCATTAGTACTTTTTGGCCTAACTTTTACCAGGTATGCTCTTTGATTTCATTTCGTGTTTTGATGCATCCGCTAACTTCTAAAGTTATGAATTGCCTTTATATTAGTCTAATCAGAGAAAGTATAAGAAGTGTTGGTATATTTTATGCCAATGTAGGGAAAGCTTATGCTTTTTGATAGGGAGCATATTGAGGCTTTGTTTGTTGTTACACTACCTTGAGAAATGAGTAAAATACCCTTCAAACTTGTTTATGCATCTATTGTTTTAAAAAAATAAAAGCAGTAACCTGCAGCAGAGCAGGGAGTGCCTTCTGCAAGGAAATGTTACTTTCTGTATTTAAGTAAGCCCTGTCTGACCCAGGGAGACAGCACTTGATTCTAAAAGAAGCAGCCCCTTCTCCTGTGAGTGGATCTCAGGAGTAAATAAGTTATTATGATGGACCCCTTGTGGAGACTGGCTAGTGAGGTGCAGGTCCCTGTTCCCACCCATTACGCATGTGAACTGAGTCCTTGTCTTTAGGGGGGCTGCTGTCCTGTTATTTGGGGTGTTCTGTTGAGACCCACTTGCCCACTTTGAGTTCTTGTTTAAAGTAAGTGAAGGGTGGAGGCCCAGGAGCAGTTAAGTAGTAGTACGAAGCAATCATGATGTCACATCTGTCCTGTCGGCGAGTGCCTGCACCACAGAGCATCCCAACTCAGGATCTAAGGTGAGAAATTAGTGACAATGGCATTGGCCGCTCTATTTCATTTTGCCCACAACGCCTTTACAATATAACTTGCTGTTAAGAATACTCAATTAATTTCAAGCTAAGAGGATGCATTAAGAGGATTGCAATATTTTCCTTTTCCCTTTCTTAATTCCTTTGACTCACTCAGGAGCCAACTGGAACATGTCTCCCAGATCATCTCTCATGTTGAATTGAGGTGCTTGGCTAGACTCAGGGATGGGAAAACTGGGTCTTCTTGAAGGCTGCTTGTCATCCAAATGGCATGAACAGCACCCGGAATCCATCCTATGGGTTTGGTGTTTATTAGGGAAGATGCACCAATCCCCAATTTCTCTATTCCTGGATTTGATTTTGGGAAGAAATGGGCTGTACATTTCTTGCTTAATTTATCTTTGCACCCTCGTACCTACAACAATTTCTGGTATTTAATAAATAAATGGAAGTGAAGAGGTAGTAAAAGCTTTGTTAGTCCACGTGTAAATTGTTAGAATCTTTTTAGAGTACACTTCAGCAATGCATTTTAAAAGTGTTAAAAATGTAGATATGTCTAAATTTAGGAATCTACTTTAGGAATTCATCCAAAGGAAATAATAAAAGAGCGTTTGCAAATAATTGACACAAGTATATTCATGACAGTTTATTTATAATAATGAAAAATCAGAAATAGTATTTCCAACAATAGAGGATTAGTAAATTTATGCTACCACAGTACAAAAGTTCATTTTACAATGATTAAGAATAATGTTATGTAAGACTGTTTAATAATGTATTTAAGCTTATATTGTTAAGTGGAAAAAATCGGTATAAAACAATATGTTAAATTCCATTGTTTACATTAAATATATATACTATATATTTATAAAAGGCTAAAATATATGCTGAAATAAATATATTAAAAAGTGGTATCTCCCCAGCTAGTGATTTGAATTTTTTTCTTTCTGTCATCTGTCCTATTCTAAATTTTCCCTAATGTACACATACTGCTTTTACTTACGAAACAAAAAATACTAAAAACTAATTTTTCTTGCCGAGGGAAAATATCCTATTTAATGAATAATCTTCTTTTTTATAAATGTTTTAATAACCAATCAGTGATCTAATTAAAAAATATGGCCTCTGGGACGAAGTTCTTCCTTCATGGGATTAACATGGAAGCAGTGGAAGTGGGTTTGGCTAGCTAGGCTTCAGAAGGCTTTTCTACAGTGGACTAGGCTAAGAGGCTGAGTGTTTTAGAAACTTCCTTTGGAGGAGACCTTCCCAAAGATGATAAGGCCCAGCTCGGTGACGTCCCACTGCTCCTCTGGGACCTGAGCTAGGTCCTTCTTAGTCTCCAGGCATCTGCTGGATGGAGGCTAGTAGGACACATTCCTAGACAGATCAGAAGGCATGTCCTGCCCACCTTTGCCCTTGTTTTCTTCTCTTTCACCTTAATGGTGCCCACTGAAAACCTCTAGGAGTGAGCTCTTTTGGAACCCTTCACAACTTCCAGAGCTCAGTGCATTGTATTGGTTTTGGCATTGGTTTCAATCCAGATCTTAGATTTTTATTTTGCCTTTGTTTTATTCAGCTTGGGCTGTTAGAACAAATGCCACAGACTGGGTGACTTAAATAACAGACATTTATTTCTCATAGTTCTGGAGACCAGAAAGATCAACGTGCCTGCAGATTCCATTCTTGGTGAGGGTCTTCTTCCTGGCTTGTAGATGGCCACCTTCTTGTCTTCTCATTGTGCACTCATATGGCCTTTCCTCTGTGTGTGCATGTGGAAAGCGAGTGAGCCCCGGTCTCTCTTCCTCTTCTTATGAGGACACTAATTCCAATAGAGTGGCTCCTCATGACCTCATCTGAACCTAATTACCTCCTTAATGCTCTGTCTCCAAATTCTATCACATCAGGGCTTAGGGCTTCAACATACGAATTTGAGGGGGGCAGAACTGTCAATCCATAAAGGCTTTATCAACTTAGCTTATACAGTCAAAATTAAAGGAATAATTTAATTTATAAACAGTGTTAGGAGACCAGCCTTTAAAAAGGAATTAACAAACTGTATTGAAAGTAAGGTGGTCCTGTATATCAGACCATTGTTATTTTCAATGAATTCTCACTTTCTTGAACATTTTGAGTAAAATATTTTGCCTTCCCGGTTGTGAACCTTTGACCCCTCACCCCCAAGCTCTCCCACTTCCTTCTGTGACCTCTTTCACGTTACTGAGCAGTGCGTGACCTGCCAGACTGAACTGGAACTTCATTCCTATTATACTTTTTAGTTCAATGGGTAATTCATTAGAAATAGCTTCAGACTTTGGATTTAAAGGTAGATTTGTAGAGATTCTTTAATATAGCATTGCTAAGTGTTTAAGAACCTGGTGATCAACAACTGTAAAGGGTTTGGATACCCTGAAAATGCACTTTTCATTCAATTCCTGAGCACTCCCAACCAAGCATCAGCCTTTAAAGTTTTAACAGCACAGTTAAGGTTGTACTTCCGTCTATTTCCCCTTTATCTGCTGGGCAGTAAACATACTGAAGTCATTACAATAATAGTAGCATAAGCTGTTAGGTAAATGGCACTCTGTAGAGGATACAAGAGAGACGTCAGCAGGAAACTTCCCAAACGCCGAACGTTAAGCCTTAAAATTGCCATATAAGACCTGAATGGTATTTCCCAGTTTGGATGAGAAACACAAGCTGTACTAACAGAGGTGAAGAAGAAGGAAAACACCTACCAGATCCTATTTCCACTTCTGGCCCAAGGTGTCAGCCCAACTGGAGACAATCAGAAAAATGAGTTGTCTGTGTTCAGGCATCGCTGCCGCAGGTAGGGGCTTCCCTGCTGTGGACTGCAGCCCCCAGCCCATGGGGCTAGCACACCCTTACTGAGGAGGTGACTGTCGTATCCTGATGCTCTTAAAAACGGGAACAATGCGCAAGCCTGTCTGCTTCTGAAGCATTTTCCAAGATAGACTTCTCTATAAGGAGGTCTGCACTAGCCTGAGGATGTGAGTGTGCTTTACATGACTGTTATATTTCTAATCACAAAATATAAAAAATAGTTTTCTGGTATCACACGTGCATGCATGTGTGTGACATTTTCTTTTATGAACGTGGTTTATAAAAGTCAACATCCAAATGATGCATTCTTAGAATACAGATTGGCTGTTTTGGAGCCCAACAGCTGAGGACAAGGTAATAGGACATGGACATCTAAAGAGGATGGTGCTCTTGAGAGACCGTCTCTCAGCGCAGAGATACTCAGCTTCCCCCAGACAGCACCTCTAGGTTAGTGTTTAGGCTGCAAGTTACGTTATAGAGATCTAAAAAATTAGTGTAAGGTGATTGTATAATTGAAATCCTAGTGTATTTCTATAAGATACTTTTCACACTTTATTAAGTAGTTTTGATGCAATATGTTAAGATTGATGAATTAACTCTTTTAAAGAATTTCCTATTATAATATTGCTTGAAAATGGGCAGCTTCATAGTGTAGTAAAAGAACATAGGCTTTGGGTCCAACAAAACTGGATTTGAATATCAACCCTGCTTCCTTATCAGCTTGAGCAACTGATTTAAATGTACTGAGCCTCACTTCCCTAATTATGGGACTAAATATAAAGACTGTGCAGGGTGTGAAGATGAAAGGAAAAGCACGTTTGGGACGTGCTGGCCTCTCAATAAATGGTGGTAGTTTATTGAGATTAAGGTTTGTGGAAGGCAGTAAAAAGAGAAACAGCTACTAGTTGAGTGCTTTGTCCCTGCTAAGTCCCTCCTTCAGTGTGTTTAGTGGAATGGCAAAGGTGTTCAGTTAAAAAGGGTTCTGGGAAGAAACGCTTTAGGGAAACATCTGGTGAAGTGAAGTGAACCAGGTTCCTCTCCACCAGAGCGTCTGAGAACTGCTGTCACGCACAACTGCGAGGGGAGGCATCGCAGGGTCGGGGGTCAGCATTCCCTGGACTCTTTACCTCATCTCGGGGATCCAGTGCTCTGGGAAGCATGATTTGGAACTGTTGTTCTGGGCTCCTTCTGTCTGTCCTGTCCCTTCCCCTCTGCTTTTGTCAAGAATGTCCATTTCTCACTCAGTTTTGGCTGCAGCATACTGAGTCATTTTTCACCTTGGTCAGAATCTGAGCCTGTAGTTGTTGGACTGGGGGAGACTTTCAACACAACAAGACACAACTGCCCTGTGTCCTTTTGAGAAACATCTAGGTTTTCCTAGGCATCTCTCATTTTCACAGTCTTTCCCTAACATTATCTTTATTAGGCATTTATAGAGTTGTACAACTTTTCTTAACAGAGTTAAGTGTTTTTACCACATTTTCTGTAGCTTTTCCCATTTATAGGAGAATAGTCTTCCATAGGTACAAATCTAATGGTAACCTGCACAGGATGCAGCTAATTGCAGGTTAATTACTGTTCCTTAAAACATAAATTGCCAAGTATTTGGTGATTAACACATATTTAATTCCTTAATTAATGTTTGTCCTAATTGCTGCTACTCAGAACCTGCCCCTCTGTTGGGCAGCAGCAGTGAGAGGTACCTGGGCTCTTGCATCTGCGCCTTTGATGTGGACATTGACTTCCTGCCATTTTAAGAATAGCATTTTCCTCTCACAAGCACCATCTTGCTTTTTGTGCTAATTAAAAACAAAAAGATTTCCTTTGATTCTGCTTCTTCCCCTTGTCTCTCCTCTCCCCTGGTCCCACAAGTTTCCAGAGGCCCCCTATCACTTTCTCTGGGTTCCTAACCCTGCATGCCCCCAGAGACATCGCCGGCAGCCCGTGCTCACTGCCTTTTTCCCTGCTTTGGAATATGGTGACTCTGAATCCAGTCAGAGCCCAAGGAGGCAGTGATCTTTAATACAGATGGTTGCTTTGCAAAGAGAAAAATGCATAGGTGACGGTGAAAGCCCCTCCCCAAGGCCTCTCAGTAAAGGGGTTGGGCTGGGGGCCGGTGGGCAGTGACAGAGGGAATGTGAGGATGTCATGGAATGACCAGAGCCTTTTTGTTTCTCTGGGGCCTCCCTGTAAAAACACCTGCCTTAGATGTAGTGCAGGGTCCTGGGGGAAGCTGGAGAGTGGATTCCAGCTGAGCCCCACTCTAAATTCTCTGTGCAGTGAGGACACAAAGGGATCTACACTTTAGGAAGGCTAAACCAAGATTTACCCTTTAGCAGTCCGACACTGTTCCTGTAAAGGAGGAGTGCAGGGAATGGGAATGACTTGATCTTGCCCATCTCTTCACATTAAGCTCCAGCCTTTAGTCCCTGCATGGCCACCTGGGTCCCTTTGCTGTCTTTGCCTTCAGCCCACTTATTTTACCAGAAAGTCATGTAAAGCCACCCTGAGTGGCAACAGCTCCACATATGTTTGCTGCTCAGAGACAGTGTTTTAAGTCTGAATAAGTGAGTGTTTTCTGGATTGTGTTCCACAAATCCCAGGCATGTGGAAAGGCATTAGTTGACCAAATGGAAAGAAGCCCTGATTTAAACAAAGTTGAATACATTCTGTCCTGCATGCCATTTCAGAGCTGGGGAATGTTTCTGAATCTCCAGGAGGGACAAATGGCGGGTACGGGTACGCAGCTGGAGTTTGGGCATCAGTTTGGGCTTTTGCTGAGCATCTCAAGTCTAGTATTCCCTGGAGTATACTTGGGAAATACTGATATGTACCAATGGAAAAACACGACTTTCTCTGACTGCGTAAATTCCTTAGCTTATGGCCCTTATTCCAAGTGCAGGACAACTGAATTGCTTCATACCTTTAGGATGATGTGGGGAATTAGAGGTGGCAGTGAAACATAACTCTGTCTCCATCAGGAAAGCTATTTTAAGCAGTTGCTCCCATCTTCTGCATTTTGTGCTTAAAAAAGATAAACAGTCTGTTTTAAGAAATCAGTGGGGACACCCTAGGCTGTCAATTTCATATGAACCCAGTGCTGCATTTAGGGAGTAGATCGATTCACGTGACGATTTTCATCTTCAAAGAAAATGTTTTTATTTATTTATTTTAAAAAACTTAGCACATCTCTAAGTTTCATTCTTAGCTTGTGCTATTTATTTGGTGATCAAGGATAAGTACTTCTGGGTTAACATCTTATCCTTCTCTGTGGTCTGTTGCTTCTTGCTTCACAACACGCTGCCTTATAACTTTCCTATTTTTTCCTCTACCTTAATTTTCTTTTATGTCCTGTTTTATAGAATGAGTATTTGAGCTATGATTATAAAAGATTTGAAAAGAACACTAGTCCTTTCAAAAGTGAAAGGGAAAACAAAAATAAAAGTAAGGAAAGTTGTGTTTATTGGTAGAAAAAATAGATGGTCATTTAAGAATAATTTAAATGAATAGGGCTGACAGAGCACCGATAATCTGTGAATCTTGTCCTTTGAACTCCTTTAACTTTGGGAAAGTAGATTTTTACTTTACTTTGATAACATGTCCATATAAACAAATGCTTTAATATTTTGTTCCTGATTTTTTAAGGTCACACAGTTTGTGGTTTTGCTTTGATTCTTTATCATTATAGAAACTTTTCTTTTCCTGTGTCTTGTTTTTTATTTAACCCATCTGGAAAAAACTCAACAACAGCAGTATTTGTAAATGGGTACGATCTATCTTTGGTTTTTGGATAAATCAAATCAGAAAGGATCTACTAGGTTATGTCTGGAAGGAAAGACATGTACTGTTTAATCCCCTTTGTTCTGGAGAACTGATGACTGACTTCCAGCACACATTTTCTGTAGGGTTTGTGGTGGTCAGCAGACCCCTTTTCTTCACTCGCACAGAGCTCAGGACAGTGGCAGCATGGAAAGCTCATTTTGCTCTTCACTGAAGCAGGGAGGGTCAGGATGCTGGGTGTTAAACTGCTCCGCTCTCCCGTTTGGCAGGCATCTGAAGGAGAGCCTGAAGTCAAACCCCTCACAGGCCGACATCTAGCATGGCTTTCCATGAGCAAACGAAAGAGCACCCGTCAGGGCTTTAACCTGTTGTTCCTACCTGAGAGCAATTGCCCACAGCCTCCAAAGACAGTACGGATATGACGCCTTGTCTCCTGAGATGTTATTTGTTGAGTGACTTAAGAAATATTGATCCTCTCTAGTCTGCATTTCTTTACATCTTGTGACTGCAAATAATATATTGGAACCATCAGCAAAAATGAGTATTGAGTCTTTCCTCTGCCCGAGTTCTTTGATAGAAATGAGGACTCTGTGAATCCAAACACGTGAACTCAGTGATTCTCATTTGTGGTCATTAAGTGCTCTAAAGTCACAGAGAGCACTGAATTTTGTGGGAAATATGGGATTATTCTGCAAGCCTCTAGTCACAACATTTTTATCAACTGATCACTACCTAATCTTGTTTTAGGTGTGCTTCTGTTAAAAACACCTTATTTAATATATATTGTTAATTCTCAACATTGAACTCAGCCTCCAGCAGTATGGCTGATGTCTGAATGAAACTTATTTAACACACGTATTTTTCTCTCTAAGGCACATTACAGCTTTCCTGCGTGTAGGAACACTGGACAGTACTTCAGCACTGCCTTGGGGCCATTTTAAGTAGCAACATCATCACTAAAGGCACAAAAAGTGAAAAACATGGCACTAAATAGCCCAGGATGAGGACATGTATTTGGGTATGAGAACTGAGACAAGAAGGCAGAGCATCGCCTTGTTCTGCCTCAGATGGCTCATATGTGTTGGGCACCTCACATTTTTGCTACTCTGTACATGTGAACAAATGACCATGAAAGCTTTGCAAGTATTGATTTTGGAGTTTCAAATAAAGTAGCAAGTATGGGAATTCACAAATAGAGGATCCACAAATTAGGATTGATTATATCTTCTGTTAAGCTAAATTCCAAAAAAAGGTGATGCAAAATTAAATTCTGTGTTGTGGCAAAATTATTCCAGAAAAAGATATGGCTCTCTGATTCTGTCATACTGATCCACCACTTTAGCTTTCAGTTTTTTATATAATCACAATTTAGGTTGGGCTAGAAGGTAAAGACATTCTTCCTAAAGATGTCTGTGTTTTGGTAAAAACAAACAATGAACATTTAGCTGAAATCCAGCTAATGCTAAAGAACATTGTGTAGAATGAGATCTCAGGGTCAGGTTTTAATATTAAAGTGTTATAAATTCTCAGTTCATTTTCTTTATAGAAGATCTGACTTCTAAATGAGTTAGGTTTTATTTTATTTTATTTTTAGTTTAATTGTATACAGTATTTTGAGGTCTATAAAGTAATTGGTTTCTATGATTTTGTTTTGGTATATTGCAATTAGGCATTTAAAAAAAAATCAGTAATGATACTACAGGCTTAAGTGGGAATTTAAAACACCACCTGTGTAAGACAAAGGAAACAAGTCAAGCCAGGGAGGAGGTTTCTCTCTGCCATTGCTGGAATACAAGGCTCCTACATGAAGTGCAAGGCCTATCGTATTTAGCTGTGACAAACTATTGCTATTGACACATCCTTTCTTGTTATCTAGAATAATGACAGTGTGTTGGTGAGCCAAGCAGGAAAGTTTTCTCTTAAAGCAGGATACCAGATAGTAAATATTTCTGGCTTTGCGGGCCAGATGGTCTCTGTGGCAACTACTCAACTCTGCTGTTGTTGTGCATGAGTTGCTGTAGACAACACATAAATGAATGAGTGTGGCTGTGTTCCAATAAAGCTTTATGGATGGACATTAAAATTTGAATTTATATAATACTCATTTAACAGAAAATCTTCTTCTTCTGATTTACGCCCTCCATTGAAAACTTTAAAAACATCCTTAGCTTGTAGGCAATATGAAAACAGAGGTTGGGGCCAATTTGGCTCATTAGCTATAGTTTGCCGACTTCTCTTAAAATTTATGCTGTTAAGACTAAGTTATGTAATTGTTCCTTGCATCTACATTTCCAGGCCAAATAGATGGTTACTACATTCCTTACTGAAATCTGAAGTAAAAAATTTAGAACATATATATATGTAAATATATATTTGCATTAAAGGATGTGTATGTGTATGCATGGTTGTGTGTTTTATATATGTGTGTATGTATATATAGGTATGTATGAATATGTGTATATATATATACACGTAGGAATATATGTTCTACATACATAGTCTGTCATACCTGCTAGTTAAGGCAATTTGGTAACATGAAAAGAGTCCACACTTAGAAGTGAAATAGACCTAGAATTACGCCCCAACTCTGCAGTGCACTAATTATGTGACCTTAGAAAAATTACTTAACTTTTTTGAGTCAGTCCTACTCATTCCTAAAGGAAAGTTAGTATTACCCACCTCATATGGTTGACTAGGGAAAATTAGATAATTTATATGAAAGTTAACTGAGACATGGATATATGCAATATATAAATGTTTTTTGACTTATTGAATTTCTTCTTGAAAGAAAAGACATGGTATGAATCCCTAAAAAGAGCCAAGCCTCACTTCTAATATGGATTTTCAATGTATTCTATCTGTTTGATAAAATTAAACACAGCTACATCCCCAGATCAATTCATTATACCTTTCTTTTGTCTTTCTTCAGTGGTGCCCTAGTGTTCTCCTGTTATTGTTTCTTGTTTCCTCTGGCCTCAGGCTTTGTGGCCCTGGATGCTGGCATTTTCAGACATTCCAGGGGCTCCCAGTGGGTCCTGCATACACTTGTTATACTTCACCAGAGCAATAAATATACCTTCAATAGAGTTCTCCCTTATTTGACAAAAAGAAACAAAAATATTTTTGCTTTTGAAGCCTTCTTGGTAAGGTTGCTGGCTAGAAAAATGTACAAGATGGAAACTTGCCAGACAGCAAGAGTTCAAGACAGGGAAACCTTTGTGTGGGATTCTAAAATCTGTTTTTAAGAAACCTATTTAAGATAGGCCTCATCTTTTGAGCTGCATGTTTTAACCCTCTTGTTTGTTAGAAACAAAAAAGTAAATCTCTTAATGGTCACGTGTTAAATCAAGTTAGGTTGATCTAAGATTGTTCTATAGCACATAAATTCAGCTGTCTTCATTTAATCATGTTTTTTTCAAAATAGCAAACTTTTAGTACAAATCATACCTGCCTTATAACTGTGGTATGTGTTGAAACATTTCTATAGTGAATTATAAACTTGATGAAGCAGATAATAAAACTTGTGCTCATACATCCTTTGACTGAAATTACTAAAAAAGAGCTGGAAAATAGTCTTTTGAAAAACTTGCCTCAAGTTTTAGAAAGAAACTTTGAACTTATTGCTTCAAACTTGTAACATGTAATCCACCTTCTTATGGATAAAACCTAAATGTGTCGTGAAATATTTACTTATATATAAAAACGTGTGTGTGTATGTTTGTATGTGTGCATGTGGGAGTACACACACACACACATAAACGTATCTATAAAGATTGTTTTCCTCTTTTTGTCTCTACAATGAGCTGTCAGTCAGTGCTGGAACCTGCCATGTTCCAGAAGTTTACTCTTGGAAGTTTGTAATGAACTGAAAAGGTCACCTATTGTTTTCTTAGTGTATTATAATAAGTTGCTGTCTTTCTTTGCTTTTTGGTATTCCAGTGGGAGGACTGAGGAGAGCAAAGAAGGTTTTGGAAATAAGCATGTGTTTACTTCTTTCCTTGTGGCCTCATGGGCCAGTGAATGTGCTGGGGAATGTGGAGTTTGTTGGCTTGTTGCTGAGTCTCTCTCTGCCTCTAGTCTGGTAAGGACACTGGTGAGTCCATACTGAGCATCTATGAGTTTATACCAGCAGGTTCAGAAACTGTATTCAAGGTCATGTTGGCTGTATCTTAGGCGTCCTGGTTGGTTTGGTAAGGAAGAGGTGACAGTCCTGTAGTGGAGAAGGATCACATTCCTGTGAGTTTTTTATTGTTCCCATCTGTCCTTTGGCCATTGTTGTCTTGTTCTGTTCTTTCATTGTGTTCCTTATTTTTTCTCCAACTAAAGCTTAAATTTCATAAAATTGTCTAATATTTTTCCTCCTAGAGCTTGTAGTAAATATTCTATAAATATCTGGACAGTAAGACTCAGAATTTTTGAGGGTAAAACTTTTGAGAGAGAGAAATTATATTAGTGTGATGGATAATAAGACAGATTCAGAGGGTTTAAGGTGGCTTTTCTAGCCTCCTTCTTTTCTCTCTCCTTTTCTTTGGTAGGGCCATGTATTGGTTTAAATAAAATATTGTGCATTAAATTTACACACGTCAACTTCAAAAATAGATCCACATGAGCATGTTCTGTATGTGCGCTATATTCTCAGAGTCAGTGCATCCCTTCAAAAATAAGAATTATCCCATTTTTATGAGAAGCTTTGGCTCTTGTCGTTGATAAAGTAAAATGTAATTTTCTGTAAGAAGAAGGGCAGTTTTGATGAAGAAAGTGTCTTCATCTGTTCTGTTCTTGAGATGCTCCAAGTGCTTATCACAGCGCCTGGAATAGAGATGACACTCATGGGAACCTTGAGTTGAAGAATGAATAAGAGGGAGGGGAGGAAGGGAGGACACATGGAAGGAAGGAAGGAAGGATGGATGAACATTTCTAGGGTTGGCTTTCAAAATGCCTTTTTCATGACCAGAGTGATGGTGTTCTTGGGTGGCTGGTGTTTGTGGGCATCAGTCTGTGCAGTGGCCATTCTGACCAGAGCAGGTGGCGAGTTCCTGCACTGCTTACTGTTGCTGCCTCCCGTGAGGCCGGATATGACTGTTCCCTAGGGCTCTGTTTGGAGGGCCTCTGGAAGGCTGTTTCCTATACTCGCTCTCAATCTTCATCTGCTTTTGTCCCCTCGATTGCTCTCCTGTAGACTTCAGTAGAGAGATAAATTAGCAACATCCCATTGCAGGAATATCCATGCATCTCTTCTTTCTCTGTATCATCAGTGAAAAAAAATATATTATACTTATGAACAGGACAAAGTTTTATTTCATTTCTCTTTTTCTCCTGGGCCTCTCTCTCCTTTGTGTGTTTTGTATTTTAATGTGGTGGCATTATGACACATTGTCATCTAGTCTAGCAGATGTTTCTGGGATGACTTCTTATCTAGGAAGCCCCCTGAGCTTTTCCATTTTGGGCTCTGCTGATTGCTTTCTCCATTTTTACATCCATTGCACAAACATAAATAATGCAGTCCTGGGGTTGAAGTGTTTCTTCAGGCAGTGTATAGTAGTGAAAACATCACGACATTTCAATCAAAAAGACCGGGTTTTTAAGTTACGTCTACGGTAGACTCATTGCACTTTGTATCTAAATCTCTTCATTCTTAAATCTGACATCATCAGAGAATTTTCACATGAACTAATAAATAAGATAATGGAGCGATATCTTCCCAGTGTTTGTAACATGTAATGTGCTTAGTAAAAGGTAACTTAGAATTATTTTTTTAAATTGAAATGTTTATGGAGATAATTGTGAAGTCAGATGCAGTAGTAAGAAATAATACAGATTCCTGTGTACATGTAACCCAGTTTCCTCCAATGGTAATGTTTTGCAAATCTGAAAGTATAATATCACAACCAGCATATCGGCATTATTAAAATCTACCGAGCTTTTTCAGTTTTCCTGTTTTACTTGTACTTGTGCATGCATGTGTGTGTGTGTATGTTTAGTTCCACACAGTTTTTTTCACTTTTTTATTGTGCTAAAACACAAATAACAAAAAATTTATTATCTTACCCATGTTTAAGTGTACACTTCAGTGGTATTGGTTACATTCACGTTGTTGTGCACCCTTCACCATCACACATCTCCAGAACTCTTTTCGTCTTGTAAAACTGAACTCTGTACTCATTAAACCATAGTTCCCTGTACACCCCTCCCCCAGCCCCTGGCACCACCATTCTACTTGCTTTCTCTATGAATTTGACCACTCTAGGTACCTCATATAAGGGAGATCACACAGTATTTGCCCTTCTGTGACTAGCTGATTTTGCTTAGCATAATGTCCTCCAAGTTCATCCAGGTTGTGGCATGTGTCAAAATTCCCTACCTTTTTGAGGCTGAATAATATTCCATTGTATATATAGACCACATTTTACTTATCCACTCATCCATCGATGGGCTCTTGGGTTGCTTCCATATTTTAGCTGATGTGATTAACACTCTAAGCTATACAGTTTTAATACTAATACCTGAGTAGGTTCGTGCATCCACCACCACAGTGAAGATTTTAACAGTTCCACCATCACAAGGATCGCTTGTGTTGTCTTTTTATAACCACACCCATCTCCCTCTGTCCCCTCTCCTTCCATCTTTAATCTCTGGCAACCCCAATCTGTCCTCCATTTCTGAAATTTTAACATTACACTATGTTACATAAATGCATTGTATAGTATGAAGTCTTTTGTGATTGGCTTTTCACTCAGCATGATTCTCTGGAGATTCATCCAAGTTGTTGGGTCTATCACTAGCTAGTTCCTTTTTATTGCTGAGGAGTATTCCATGCTATACAGGTACCACAATTTGTTTAATCGTTTACCATTTGAATGACATCTGGACTGTTTCCAGTTTTTGGCTAATATGAATAAAGCTTCTCTAAACATTCGTTTGCAGGTTTTTATATGAATGAAAATTTTCATTCTTCCAAGAGTGCAATTGCTGTGTTGTGTTTTAAGACTTATCATCTTCATATGGCATGAGCTGTGGTCTCCCTGCTGATAGAGTTTCCTGCTATGTGTAAATAGAGGTTAAAATAATGTCATGTGAAGAGTTTCCTGCTATATGTAAATAGAAGTTAAAGTAATGTCATGTGAACCTTTTTAGTAATTGCCTGACAACAGACACTTTTAGACAATCATATTAGGAAAATTGATAATATTCTTACTAGTTCCTCTTTCTCCTTTAACCTCAATTTCTCTGAGTGGCTCCACCATCTCAAAAATGCCAGTCCTATGAGAACCTCAGAGCATGTTGCTCTTCTTTTCTTACCCTGCTTCTCCTATGATCAAGCAGTTGCTAAAGCCCTCTTGATTTCACCACTGCAGAGATTTTTGTATCATTCTTTTCTTAATTCAAACCTCTGCCATCTGAATTTCAGTTAGCATAGTCTCTTCTCTATTTTATCAATACGATGTTCTTCTTGAAATCTCTGCCCTATGAGTAGAGCCTCTATAACCTGGCCACAGTTGACCTTTATTGCTGTAGGTCCCAATTCTGCTCTTCATGGCCGTGGTCCTGTCTACCTTGGGGCCTTTGCACATGCCCCAGAAGGAGCCTTACCCTCTTCACACTGTTAGCTCATTCCCATTCAGCTATCGGCTCAAATGTCACCTCCTCATGGGATGTCCTCTTGGTGTATGTTCTTCTAGTACCGTGTACTTCTCCTTCATGGCACTTATGGTAGTTTTTTAATTTTAGTTTTATAAAACCTAGGGCCACACATGGTCAGTCTTGACATAGAGTCTCTTCAAAGGAGCTGGCCAGAAAATATGTTCTCATAAAGCAATTTCAATCCCAACATTGCCCCTGGTAAATGACTTTAAGCCTCTGTCTTCCAAATATCTGATCCTAACCATGGTAGACCCCTTCCTGGGTGAGTCCTTGAGGCAAGGGCGCTGTCTTACCCACCCATTCCCACTATCCTTCCTGGAAACTGGGGTTGGGTCTGCTTCTCTTTGTAGTCTTAGGACCTGGAACACTGACTGGCAGATATTAAGTGCTCCATTAATGTTTGTCGGAAACACCAATGGATGAGTGAAACTACGTGTCTTATATATAGGAGGCATTTGGTAAAAGTCTGACAAAAATGAGGGAATAATGTAAATCTTTTTTAATTTTCTAGGTGATTTTTGAAGTTATAACTTCTGGACATCAAGGCTACCTCGCTATCGATGAAGTGAAGGTGTTAGGACATCCATGTAGTAAGTTGCCTCAACTTTTAAACATTTCGGTACATTGTTGGGGGCACCTTTCCGCTACAGGTTTAAAGTAGGTGCTCACACCTGAGGAAACAAGTCCTGCTGAGAGAGTCCCCTGACAAGTCCCAGGGCATTGCTTTGCCCACCTGGATGTCGAACACACGTGTTTCATGTGGAACGTCACTGTGTGTACCTAAGTGTCTTTAACATGAACACCAGGAATGGGGACTAGTGGGATGCTTTGGTGTGCTCAGACAGCCTCGCAAACATCTTTGGATTTCCTTTGTAAACAGTATCACAAGGTTGAACATTGAGGATCTGTGCATTTTTTTCCTATAGCCAGTATGTTTCTGGCATAGTTTGAAGCAGTATAGCCCCAAACAGGTGGGGATCTGTTGAATATAAGAAATCTACCCAAACCACCTGGGGACCCCAGAAATGGCCTGTTTTCATCTTTCCAAACTTAGTACAGTCATGCGCTGCATAACGACATGTTGGTCAATGACGGATCACACATACCACAGTGGTCCCATAAGATCAGTACCATAGAGCCTAGGTGTGTAGTGGGCTGTACCATGTAGGTTTGTGTGAGTAACTCTATGATGTTCATAGGACAATGAAGTCGCCTAACGGTGCATTTCTCAGAACACGTCCCCGTTGTTAAGTGAGGCATGACTGTACTTTTAAAAAGTCCAGTGGGTGATAAACTAAGCCTTTTCTTGTTACCACCCAGTAGGAACAACTATTAACAGCTTGTCATTTGCATCTGAACCTTTGTTCTTAAATCAATAAAATATTGCAGATTGCCAGTCCCGTTTCTCCCCCACCTTCCCAGGGGCCACCACAGTGGTGACTTGCTTTTGCTCCTCTCCATCTATGAGTTTCTGTCCACAAGCAGCAGAAACAGACATAGCTGATTTAAGCAGAAAAGCTTTGTGTTAAAAGGGAATTGGCTGGCAAATAGAACCACTCGGAATGTCAGTGATCTTGGCTCATGTAATGAGCAGGAACTGAAAGGGAGGCTCTGCAGCCAGAACCACAGTGGCTGCTGTGCCAGAGGGGCCATCCGTGAGGACATAGGTGCTGGAGCCTGCTCCTCTGGCCAGCTGACCCGTTCAGGGTGACCCTTGCCACCAGTACCTGGATGTTCGTCACTGTCTCTATGCCTTCACACGCTCAGCCTTAGGCTCAGACTCCCGAGTGGGATTGTCAGTGTGGGCAAGCTAGACTTGAGCTCATCTCCCTACTATCAACCAGGGTGATTTAAGAAAGCAAGCTGTGGCTTTTTCAACTTCTGTCGTGGAAGCCAAGACTAGACTTTTACCAAAAAACACACAGTGGGGAATTTCCCAGCCCAGAACAGGTCTCTGAGAGCTTGAACCACCAAAACACTGCAAGTGTGTGTGTGTGCATGTGTTTGTGTGCAAGTGTCCATGCATGTATGCACACTGTTTCCCCTAATCACTGTGTATTCGTAGAAAGTGAGAGAGTAATGTTTGCCTTTTGCAAATTCTAATGAATGGTATTCAACTATACACATTACTCTGTATTCTTTGTTCCCCCCACTTAGCATTACATTTTTTAGATCAGTCCGTGATGCTCTATCATATCAATATACTACATTTTATTTTTCTATTCTTCTATGAACGTTTAGTTTTTCCTCCACTTTTTCTCTTTGACAAACATTGCTGCAATGAACACCACGTGTGTGCCTCTGGGTGCAGTGTTTGAGAGCCTCAGCAGGGCAAATCCTAGAAGCAGAATTGCTGAGATGCAGGGTAGAAACATTTTTGCTTTTCTAGATACTGCCAAATTGCTATGAAAAGTGTCTGAACCGGTTTATAGTCCCACCAGCAATGCACGGAGGTTTTATTTTCCCTACATCCTTGCCCAAAATTGATATTGTCAGACTTTAAATCTTTGACCATCTGAGGTATGGCAGCCTGCTTTATTTTTAGGGTCCCTGGCATTAAAGAGAAAACTCGCTAGTTCATACATTCCTGGATCTCTGCTGATGGTCCCTACCCAAATTCACGAGAGAATGGTTGTATGTACAAGGATATTAGAAATGTAAACACTTGCAGGAGTGTCTCTGCGTTTATTGCACGAATGACTAGATCATGCGAGCACTCGCTGAAGTAGTTATAGAGAATCCCGGCGTGGTTGTCATCTGAGGAGGGTGTCTTCATGCGCTAGTCAGATTCCATCTGGAGGTCTTTATCTGGTGCTCGGAGCTTGCCACAACCCTGGAGTTCAAGCATGGCAATCATCTTGTTCATACTAAGGCGGATGTTACTTTTGTGGCATGTTCCTTTTGCCTTTTCTTCTGTCACCAAGACCCGCAAGTTCAAGAAGAATTTCTCCCCCTTTATTCTGAAAAGGCAGGAAACGGACAGTGCTGTACCTAATTGGAACAGCAGGCAAATTTGGGATGCGGAATATAATTACCTGAGTTGGAACTTGGCCACACATTTGGAGTAATAGCCTCAGGCTTGGAAAAGTGCCGTGGGATCTTCTAATGTGCATAAATGTTCCCAGCCTCTGAGTCACCTTGTATCAGAGGTAAAAAATCAGACGGTAGTACTGCATCCCTACTCTCTGCTGGGCGCTCCCTGTTTCTCAGAGCAAACCTCATCGCAAGGTAGATGGCATTGCTGCCTGGGTGCAGATGCAGTGGCCGTGCCAACTTTGCTTGGGGCTTTTTTGTTCTTGGTTCCTTCTTCTGTATCTGGCGAACAAGAGTTCCCGAAGTGTGGCCCTCCCATACCACAGCATGAGTCAGTGCCTTCAGTAAGACATAAAGACTTAAGGCTTGTCCTTCTATCAGAGCCTTCCTGAACACGTCTCCTGCAGTTTTGCTCATTCCTTCCAAGCCCGGCTGCCCTGGCCGTAGAGACAGTGATTAAGTTTCTCCTTTGGAGAGGAGAGTACCCATGCTAATACCTAATTGGCTTTGCAAACTGCAGTTAGGAGACACAGAATTGCAAAACAGGCTCTGTACTCAGGTGATGTATGATACAATGGCATTTTGAACTGTAAGCTTTAAATGCTTTTGATGATAGCCTTTTTGTAGTTATTTTTTCCTGAATCTTTAAGTTTATGGGGAAAACATGCAAATAAAGACTTTAAAGAAGGCAATAGTTTGATCTTAAAATGGAAAGCTTTACGGTAATATTTTGAGGGATTTTCCTGTCAAGATTTCTAAATAATAATCAATTTCTTTGAAATTTTGATGTTCGTTAAATTTAAATCATAAAGGAGGTAACTATTTCCTATCCAAAACTATGCTTTCCAAAAAGATGCAAAACTGCTGAACTTTCTTGCTTCACTCTGAAGGCTCCTGTTTGGATTCGTATAGGTTTATGAGTAGGCATTAGAACAGTTTTTTAAAAGTAGCTGTTCTGTTAAGAGTATACAGTTACTCCTAAAATTGATTTTAATGTAGTGACAAGATGCAGTATCAGCTTGAAATGTGGAGATGACTGTGCAGAGTCAGCAGTTTTCTGGCTTAAGACCATTTCTAATGGACATCGATAATTTTGTATTTGGTATGCTCACTAAAAATATATTTTGAATTTTCTTCAATAATCCTAGGAGAAACTGAAGAAGCATATTATCAGCTTCATAATGTTGTCTCCTGTTTTTAAGGAGGTTATAAGCTATGCGTATATGGCTATTTCTATCATTACTTTGTGGTGTTGATATATATTTTTATATCTTATAAGTCATGCAGAATTTTAACAGGTTTATTAAGATATAATTCACATATCATACAATTCACCCATTTAAAGTGTATTTTAATATATTGACAGAGTTGTGTAACATTACCATAGTCAATTTTAGCACATTTTCATTACCCCAAAAAGAAACTCTGTCCCCATTAACAGTCATTCTCCATTTCCCCTGGACCACAGCCCCAGCTCTAGGCAACCACTAATCTACTTTCTGTCTCTGTAGATTTGCTTGCTCTGCATATTTCATTTAAATATAATCATACAATTTGTGATCCTTTCTGTCTAGCTTCTTTCACTTAGCATAACATTTCACGGTTCATCATGTTGTAGAGTGCATCAATACTTCATTCTTTCTAAAGCCAGGTCATATTCCATTGTATGATATACCACATTCTTTGTTATTCATTCATCAATTGATGGACATGACTTTTTTCCAGCTTTTGGCTATTGTGGATGATGATGCTATGAACATTTATGTACAGGCTTTTGTGTGTACATTTGTTTTCAGTTCTCTTGGACGTGTACTTAAGAGAACTGCTGGGTCGCATGGTAACTCTATGTTTACCATTTTGAGAAACTGTGAAATTCTTTTTCAAATTGGCTGCACCGTTTTACATTCTGAAAAGCAGTATATGAGGGTTCCAATTTCTCCATATTCTTGCCACTATTTGTTACTGTCTCTTTTGATCATAGCCATCCTAGTGGGTTTGAAGTAGTATCTCTGTGGTTTTGATTCCCTAAGGACTGATAATGTTGAACTTCTTTTCATGGGTTTATTGGTCACTTGTATCCCTTTTTTGGAGAAATGACTATTCTAATCCTTTCCTCATTTTTAACTGAGTTATTTATCTTTTTATTAGTGAATTATAAGAGGGTTTTTTGTATATCTGGATACAAGTCCCTTATCAGATATATAATTTAAAAATATTTTCCTCTACTCTGTGGGTTAGTTTTTCATTTTTTTGATAACATTGTTTGCAGCACAAAGTTTTTACTTTTGATGAAGTCCAATTTTCTATTTTTTTCTTTTGTCACTTGCGTGCCATTTGTGTCATTTGCTGCTATATCTGAGAATGCTTTCCCTAATGCAAGATCATAAGGTTTTAACACTATGATTTCTTCTAGAGTTTTATGGTTTCAACTCTTACATATAGGTCTATGATCTATTTTGAGTTAATATTTGTATATTATATAAGGAAGTGGTGTAACTTCATTCTTTCTGCATATGGATATCCAATGATTCACGCACCATTTGGTGACAGACTATTCTTTCCCCATTGAATTGTCTTGGCATCTTTGTCAAAAATCAATTGACTGTGAATATAAAGATTTATTTCTGAACTCCCAGTTCTGTTCTGTTGATCTATATGTCTGTCCTTCTGCCAGCACCTTAGTGTCTTGACTGCCGTAATTTTCTAGTAAGTTTTGAAATGGGGATCTGTGAATCCTCTAATATTGTTCTTCTTTTTTCAATATTGTTTTGTCTGTTCTGGGTCTTGCATTTCCGTATAAATATTAGGATGAATTTATCAATTTTAGCCAGAAAGGCAGCTGAGATTCTGATGGGGATTGCATTGAATCCATAGATCACTTTGGGTGCAGGTTATTGCCATCTTAACAATATTAGGTGTTCTGATCCATGAACATGGGATGTCTTTCCCTTTATTGGAGTCTTTTAAAATTTCCTTCAATAGTGTTTACAGTGTTCAGGGTACAAGTTTTGTACAGATGTTAAAGAATATGAGGTAAGTATAGGAAACGAAGGGAAACTCAGCAAGACATGTTTGTCCAAATTCTTCTCTGTGTCCTTTTACCTTTGGACTAAGGAAGTTCTTTCTCCTGGTGTAGGGAGGACACCTCTCATATGAGGGTTTTATTACTGTTTCAGGGGAGAAGAGTCAGAGTCGAGGAAGGTCAGAGTGACCTTCTTACTTCTACTGTTTTCTCAAACTCCTTCAGCTTAAAATATTCAGTATGCCACAGTGCCATATTTTGGGGTAGCCTTTCCTGAACTCCATCATCTATTGGATTGTTATGTGGGTTTTTTTCTTTTATCTTTTATTAGTGAGGTGTATTATATTGATTGATTTTTGGATGTTAAGTCAACTTGGCATTCCTAGGATAAATTCCACTTGATTATGGTGAATAACATTTTTAATATGTTGTCATATTACACATTAATTTTCACATATGATTCCTTGAATTCTGAAATCTAAAATTACAGAGTATCATGCCTGATTATTTTTCTGCCAATTTAAAAACATACTAATATAATGAAAAACATTAGAAGAAAAACCTTATAACCCCATGTGCCACATATTGGATAAATTGAATACAAAATCCAAGACTATTCTGTATCACTGCTTAGCAATACGAAATAAGTCAACAGTTTCTTTAAAGATTTAAGAAACACTGAGTTCATAATATGGCGTCCTAGGTTCAAAATTATTCTTATTTTATAAAACAAAATTAATTTTTTCACTCACTAATTTATTTGCACACCCAACATTGCTTGCCTGCTTCGAAATTTAGATTTTTTATGAAGACATTAAACAGTGTGATTAAAATAAGAATAACAGTGATAAATAAAAAGAATTATTTTCTGAATCATGTTCTGTTGAATAAAGACAGATCTACATGCTTTGGTTCAGAGATGTGCAAGACTTAGAGCTGACATTTCATTTTAAACTTGTAGGAGCTTACCTTAGAACTTTCTCCAAAAGAATATTATTATTCTTCAAGATATAGGAAGTTATTTGTATATAGTGCCTAGCTTCTTTTTCTATGATAAGAATGTTGGATCTATTTTTCTACTTGAAAAATTATCCCATTAAGAAACATTCTTAAATTTCAAGCAAAACAAAAATAGTTTTGTTCTGAAACATATTAAGAGCAAAGCTTCCTGCTTCTATCACAAGAGTTACTTGGCCTCTTTGGCCCTATAGCCTCATTCATATCATGGGGATAATAATAATAATGCTTTCTCATAGGGTAAATTTAGGGACTAAATGAGATGATGTACATAAAGAACTTAGAACAGTGCTTAGCATAATGTAAGAGCTCAATAAATGTGAGCTGTTATTATTATTATCAGGCACTCCATCCTGATAGGCCCACTAGAATGAGTTAGCTGCAGATTGTAACCGTACTTAGCTAAATTGATTGATTTCTTAGATGGGGGTAATTTAGCAGTGTTCATTTTAAAATTAAAAAAAATTTTGAAAAATATATTGTTTTTAGTGTTAACGTGGGTGGTACCAGGCTGTTCTTTTCGGCAGAAGTTGACGTCCATATATGTGATAATATGCTATGCAAATAAACAGAAACACTGACTGTTTACTCTGGCAGTTGGGCATGCCTTTAGTTCATTTCAAGCTATGCCATTACATTAACATGTAAATGAAATTGAAAAGGGGTTAGGACACAGTCCTCTTTTGTCCTACTTCAGTTTGCACTTTGATCTCTAAAATTACTGTTCTCTAATTTCGTTGTTAGTGTTTTGATGAAGGCTTTGAAGAATCAATAATAGGAAACATCTACAAAAAGATTTGTATCTTGGTCAGTGATAATTCCTGGCTTTGGGATCAAAAGGCTGATTTGAAATCAATTAATACCTCCAAATCTCTATTCTTTTAAAAAGTGTTTTCTTTGTAAGAAGCAACAGAATATGGCAGAGATGAGAAAATAGGAGAGTTATACTAGAAAACCTGTTTGATATTCATGGAAGATACTTAGTTTTTAGAACTCCTGCAGAATTTAGAAGAAAGCTGGCATAGCATTTCGAAAGGGTATCCAGGAGCCAAGTGGGCCTATAAATTTGGAGAGAGAGAGAGAATTTTTCTGTTTGAATATGGGATAGGATTGAAATTTTTCGCTCTAACAGTGCTCTACCTGGTGTTACAATTAAGGTAGTTTGGCAAGGTTCAGAGCATACAGCTCAGCATGGGATCGAAATTTTCCTGGCTATAGAGCTCTTTTTCTTGGGATCTTTTCCAGTTTCCAGTGATAGATTAGTTATTTTAAATAGTAATGAATATTTTTGAGGCTAAGTACCAGGCACACAGAATGCCTTCCTAGAATTATCTTTTTTAATCATCATCCCAACCCTATGAGATAGGTATATTTTTAATCCCTATTTTGCAAATTAAAAAAAAAAATGCACTGAGGCTTGGGTTTAAGAACTTCTGCTTCTAATAAGGGGCTGAAGTATTGATACTTGAACACACATGTGCTGAAATCCAAATCTTAAAATAGTATCAGCTGGAAACTACTTCTCAACTGAAAACAATTCCAGGACTTACAGCACTAGACAGGGAGAATCCAGGCGTCTTAAAACTTTGGAAAGATTATATAGGCCTTTAACATGTATTGAAAAAACTTATAAATGCCATTAGTAGAAATTTTGACTTCTATGTTCTTGGAGGAAACTGATCTGGAAAATAAGATTCCACAGTCTCTTTGTCTTGCCCTGGTGGATGAGTTACTATCTTCCATTCCGGTTGTTTAATTATCTTTCATTTGAAAAGGATAATTTGCTTATAAAAGCCTTTATGTTTAATACGTTTGTATGTCTTCATCTGGTTTCCATTTGAGGTGTGGCTTTATTATATTAACCAGGTTATTTTTCTCTGGCAGTCTTTTTCTCAACCAAGCAACACTATTTCCCAAACCAAAGATAGTCAATCTGTTCCACAGAAGGGCCCTCCCAAAATACAATTTGAACAGAGGTATAAATTGCTTAGATCCTTAAGGTCACTGTGCAAGTAAAATATGCAGTGGCAGTCTTTGAGAAAGCCATATTGAAGATCACAACCATTCTAAAGAAGTGATAACTTTTATCCTGTGCAACGTGTCTTTATTAAGAATGGGGGTAAACAAAGAAAGACTATCACACAATCATTTCTCTGGCCTCCAAATTGAAAATATCCTGACAGGCAACCCCCTGGAGACAGTAAGGATTAGCAGATTGCATTGATAAATGAGTTTTACTGTGTCTTTCTCTTTGGTTCAGGTACCCGTTGCTAGAAACAAGGCCCTTAGGAAAGCAGTTTTCCCAGGGGCAGACTTCCTATGGATGAACAAACCTATAGCAGAACCAGTGACAATCCCAATATTCAAATTATTTATTATTATTAAGTTAGCTGATAGAGCAGAGTACATGTTTTTCATAAAGTTCCTCCAGAAAGATTACAGAAATTAATAATTAGTATTTTCGAGGGGGTGATGAAAAGAGCACTCTTATGTACCCTGCTGGTAGAAATGCAAATGGTTTTGCACTTTAAGGAAAACAGATTGGCAATTTCTGTCAAAAATCTTTTAAAAATTCATTGTTTTTGTCTTAGCAATTCAATTTCTAAAAAGTTGTCCTAAAGAAAAACCAAAAAGTCTACATGAGGATTGAATTATGAAAATTTTTATCTTGGCATTATGTATAAGAAACTCAAATGTTTGACAGTAGGGGAATGTTCCAGTAAACTTCTGTATGTCCATGTGATGTCTATGAGGATTTCTCATCCTTGACACTAGTGACATTTTGGGCCAGGTGATTCTTTTTTGTGAGGGCTGTTTTGCGCATTGTAGGATGTTTAACAGCATCTTTGGCCTTTGTCCACCAGACACCAGTAGTACCCCCACCTTCCTCACCCCTGTTGTGATAACCAAAAATGTCTCCAGACATTGTCAGATGTCCCCTGGGGGATGACATTGCCCCTGACTGATAACAACTGATGTATATTAGGCAGATTTTCTAATAGTTTAAGATAAATATTTGAAAAGGAAGATGCTGATCATATCTTGTTAGTTTGAAAAAAAAAAAAAAAAGTGCATAATTGCCACAAAGATGTCGAAGGATACCGGTAGACCAAGATAGAGGATGTAAAGTTTCTTTAATGGCAAAGAATTGCTCTGAAAGTGCTATGAGGAGCCAGAAAATCCCACCAGACCTCTCAGAGCAGCCTGTGAATAGCATAGCCACCCATAATATGCCCACATGAGAAAGGATTCTGCCAGGTGCTGGAAGCTTTCTTTTTTTGGTTCCAATAGGAATTTTTTTTACCTTCATTCCCCTCCCTTCCCCATCCCTACCCCATTTTCAGCTGTTCTCATGATTTGGCTTTTCATTAGCCTCCCTACCTAGTGCAAATAAATAGTCTATGTGAACATTCCTGAGTTCACTATGAACCTAGATGAGTCAAAGTAACTTCCCAGCCTGCCTCAGGAGGCCCAAGCTATAGGTCAGCATACTATGTATCTCCTCAACAGGTTACAGGTTGCTTTCCATTTTTAAAAAAATTAACTGTGCAGAAATGCATGTGTATTTCAAAAGTTGCTTCTTAGAGATAAATTTATATATGATTAAAAACTTAAGTACTTCTGTATTTGTAATGTTTATTATTGAAAATATTTTCTAAAAGTTAAGTATAAATTACTTAAATCACAAATCTTAGGAAAAACAATTAAATTGATTTCAGATATCTTGGAGATCTTTTATTGTACTAGTCATATTAGTGGGAGGAACATGTAAAATGAAGATAGTCTAGAGAGTTGTTTCAGGAGGCCATTCAGATTTTGGGGAAAATAAATTATATTATTTCTCAGACAGTTCAGAAACATGCTATAATATCTTTTAAAGAAAAGAAAACTATGTGGATAACCCCCCCTTGCTCTTCCAAAATAACTCACCTGACATGCTTGATAAGGAATGAACTTAAAAAATTCAATGTTTGAAATTCATTTTCTGTAAATGATTTTAGTCCATGGGAAGCTTATTCTTGATGTTCCAAACTATAAATGTATTTTAGCTTTCCCCCTGTGCCACTCAGAAAATGTGGAAGCCTTTGAAGGGCTGCAAATCTCTTTCTAATGAAATGATTATAGCAGGAAGGGAAAAGTTACTATAGGAAAGAAAACCTTTCCTGTGTTTCTGCATCTACAGGAGGAAGGGTGCATACAGTGTTCTGTTGTTCCCAGAATACCTTGATGGACCCTTCTGATTGAGAAAAGTTAAGAGAACTCAGTAGCAGTGCATAAGAAACTTTAAGAATTTTGGCAGCCTTGGGAGGTGGGGAGGGAGAAACAGGAGGAAGAAGAAGAAGGAGTCATAGGTGGGTACAGGTTAAGAAGCCAAGGCCTAAAACTTACTTGAGTAGCACATGGAGATTTTTGCAATGGAGTTTTAGGGAATACCTTTAAGTTTTAGTAGCTTAACTATGCAAGGATATATCAGAGGTGATACTCAAAATATTTAGCAACCTTCCAGCACAGTCTCAGAACTGACCCCGGGCTTAACCAAGCGGGTGAAACTGCAGAATAGCAGCCTCAGGTATAACACCCATGTAACCCAAGAAATGAAAGATGATTACACACCCAAACACCTTGTGTTAGAGACCCAACTTATTATAGTGACCTGAGTAAGAGGCGAGCAGAATTAGAAGGCCATGAGATGGACAGGAGATGGAAATGTTAGCGAGACATCCTGCTATCTGAGTGTGTGGCATAATTTAAGTCTTGAACAACCCACAGGAATATGAAAGTGGTCAATGTATGCAGGAGACAGCTTGGGAGATTTAAGTTTTCTCAAAGGAGCCAAGTTCTAAATTATCCTTAGTAAAGTCATGCCAACAAGAAAGGAAGCAGGGAGCCAGCCCTGATGGCCTAGTGGTTAAAGTTCAGTACTCTCGCCACTTTGGCGGCCCAGGTTCATTTCCTGGTCACAGAACCACACCACTCGTCTGTCAGTTGCCATCCTGTGGCAGTGGCTCACATAGAAGAATTAGACCAACTTACAGCTAGGATATACAACTATGTACTGGGGTTTTGGGGAGGAAAAAAATAAGGAAGATTGGCAACAGATGTTAGCTCAGGGGGACTCCTTCCCTGCCAAGACAAAAAAAAGTATCAAGGAAGAACAGAGGCCTCAAAACCAAGACCAGGCAGAACTTCCCACCCAAGAGGCACCTTCCAAAGAAGCCTGGAATTCTAGCCCAGCTTCAGAGATGATGTTTATTCTAAATGTGTCTCAAACATAAGCTTCATTGTGGTTTAACTGTGGATGCAAGAGGTGTCCCCAAAGAGGGGACAGAGGATGCAGCCCCCATACCCAAAGATAGCCAAGGAGAAAGCAAACAAGGACCCATCGCCACAGGCAGTGCCAAGGCAATGGGGGGAGGTGACAAGGGCTCTTAGGGGCTAAGACTTGAACGAACCCCCTGAGAGCTGGCAACAGTCAGTAGGACAGCAGCCACAAATGGGAGGCCCAGGCTACCCACCTTTCTGCCCAGCCAGCTGCAAATTCTACCTCTACAAATGGTTCCCTCAGTAGCCAGCTCAAACATGTTCTATAAGCCTAAGTGTTAGAAAACCCTTCATTACCTTTAGGGAAACATGCCTCCCCATTGTTTCTGCATACCGGGTCCAAATTTCAGTCAGCTGTCATTCTCAGTTGCCCCTAACCTTCACCTGTGCCCCAGTTTTTCCTCCACTAGACTCAAGGGTCTGCTTTTTAAAAACCTGTTCTTCATAGGACAACAGTTCCCCAGAGTATTTGTCACCCTCTGACCATACCTGGCTTGTCAGCTTTCATCTTGTTGTGACTCCACCAGTGGACTCTGTCTCCAGGAGAGGCTGACCAATGCAGGGTATAGTGGCTGTTCTTTTCCTTGGTCTGGATGCCCTTCGTCTGGAGTGCAGTGTGATGTCAGGTATGACTTTGAAGTGCCTGTCTGCCCTTGTGGAGGCACACAGTTGACAGAAGTGGCTCCAAGGCTCCTGATAATTGAGAACTTACCTTGTGGCTGACAGGAGTATAGCCCGGTGAGACTTTCACATGTTCCTTGTTTCTAAGAGCCTCAGAAATGCTACTTTCTGCTTTGTTGTGTTTTTTAGTGAGAGCCTTGTGGATCTGGCTTGAGGAGTTCTTGCTCTGAGTTGTTGACTGGCTGGTGGTAGAAGACATCACCAGGGAGCACAAACACTCTGCAAGGGAAGTGAACCAAGGTCTAATTCTGAGACAAATCTTTAGTTAGGGGAGGAGCCCAATGAAGAATAAACAAAAGGAAAAGTGATGGAAGATGACTTTGAAAGTAGAATTTGGAAGTTTTTTTGGAAGTTTTGAAACAAGATCAGTGTGGCTGAAAGCATTTCTTGTTGCTGGGAGACAGTCAGGAAGAGAAAAGAATGAAGGTTGTTGGGCCAATTGGGGGCTAGTTGGTGATCTGAGGACAGTGGTTCCATAGAGGGGCGGAGCCTGTGACGGTGAGTGACTGGGAGATCCCTTGAACAAGGGAACCACCAATGGCTCAGGATGGTTGATAGGAAATGGACCTAGCGGTTCCTTAAGGAATCAGCAATGCAGGGTAGTATGTGTGTGTGTGTGTGTGTGTGTGTGTGTGTCTGTCTGTGTCTGTGTCTGTGTCTGTGTCTGTGTCTGTCTGTCTGTCTGTGTGTCTGTGTGTCCTGAAAGGTTGCAGAGCATAAACCTCTCTGATCAGCTACCTTAGAATTCCTGTGAAGTAGCTAAAATATGTTGTACAAATACACTGGTGAACAGAGGAGTTTTCACTTCCCTTGTTTTTCTTTTTTCTAATGATATGTACATAGTGTAGTTCAATGTCCAGGTGGCTAGGGGTTATGTGCTTAGAATTATTTTACAGGGGAGAAAAAACAGTTGAAAACATTTCCAATTGATGACATATATACTATAATGGACATATTGTGTTGGATTAGAAGAGGCATACTCAATTTTGCTTCAGTTTCTTTGACAAGAAAACAGCTTTTCGGCTTCCAATGTAGTCCTATTAATTTAGCCAAATCTCAAATTCTTAATGATCTCTGTTAATGTTGGGGACCTCTGGTCTAGGTAGATCTAAAATAATAATTTGTATAAATCTTTTTATGGTAAAATTTTGTTCATTTGTATCAGAGGTGAAGTGGGAGAGCGGAATTCTAAAGAAGTTGAAATTGCAAGTAAACAATTTTCAAGGATATGTGTGGTTTTATTTTAAATAATAGGAGCTCGATTTAATTATGATACTGAGTGTCTACCATGTGGGAATCATTAATATCAAGTGCTATTTATTGCACATAAAAGTGATTAAGACAGCAGTGAGGGTCATCCCAACAATCCCAACAAGGAGCGTCATCCCAACCACTGTAGTATATCAGATAGAGGATATGTGATGCTGGAAGGGTCTACCAACAAGATAAGAGAATCCATGGAAGCTTCATGGAAAGAATCGCATTTGAGAAGGGCCTTGAAAGAATCTAGAATGCCCACAGTCAGACAGGGAGCCACTTGCAGTGGGATGGGCGCACAGGAAGGCAGACTGCGGGCGGCGAGTCTTGCAGAGGCCACGTGCAATAGTGGGCCATGCTGGCCTTTGAAATTGGCTAGACCAGAGTGTACACTCTGGGCCTGACACTTACTAGCCAAATACCCACAAGTTCTCCCATCTGTAAAATGGAAAAAACACCTACCTCACAGAACATTTGTGAGTATTCAAGGGAAAAGTTTCTAGCATATAAATGCTCAAAAAGTGTGACATTTTTCCATTTTCTAAAAACAATGGGTCTTTCAGCTTTTTGGGAATAGAAAGTAGAGGAGAAATTTGATTTATGGAGTTTTTCCAAAGATTGTTAAAAACCATAGACTCATGTTCTTCTTGACCATGGATCATTTGATTATGTTAATGAAAAATAGTTCATTGGGTTTTAAATTAATATATTAAAATGACCCATAGTTAGACTGCTTTTTTGGAAGTTTTTTAGGACATTTTGCGTGCTAAGCATCTTGAATACATTGTCTGAATTATTAGTGGTCTCCAAATTAGTAGTGGGGTTTTCCTGTGTGTTATTGATATTAAAATGCATTTTTCTTTGTTGTGGGGTAGTAACCCCTTCCATTCCTAATTATGTCCTATACAGGCTAATATCAATGTTCGTTTATCATCTTTGGGTACCCAGTCGTGGGGCAATGTTCTTTGGAAGAGTCTAGACATGGCCTAAAGACATGTTGGATATGGGCAAAAGCTGGCAAGGCATATAAACTTATTCTTGTTTTTGTCCAGATTTATCCATCCCTCCCAGAAAATACTATCATCCTGTTCTCTTCCTTTTCTACCCCCTATCCCCCCGCCCCCAACCCTTGCTACTCTTTCATTCTGTCACTGTTGTGATAAGAGAATTTTTCCCTAAAAGTAGAAATTATCACAAAATGTAGTTCCTGACCTGTCATTCCAGTTCCCTGACACATGTTTTTAGTGTGCTGCAGAAATCGCTCTGTGCTTCTCAGACCAAGTAGAATTATCCTTTATGTATACAACTGTCCCCTATGGACAATGTATGTTACGAGACTTAATGCCGTTAAGCATTTGGAATCATTCTTTCTTCTTAAATTGGAAATAAGAATCAGCAAAAACTGCCATGCTCTGGCAATCCCAGCATAATTTCAGAGTCTGTCTATAGGGACAGTATTTGTGGTAGCTGGGAAATATTACACAAGTAATGCTGCATACCAATTAGTTGTATTAAAATATATATTACCCACAGCTCTGTACTTGGCTTAAAAAGTTTCCTTGACAACATCATTTAACTTCTTACTGTTCTTTTCATGTTGCTAGTATAAATATCTAATATGTTTTTGTTCAAAACATCAATTAGGCTCCAGTGTAATCTTTATTAATACAGATCTGTTATTACAAGAAGACTGCTGAGCTATGATAATTTACACAGCAGGAACAATAAAATATCTTCTTCTTGTTTGGTTCTATCCCAGAATGCTTGACTTTTTAGTCTTTTACAGAGCACACCAAATCTTTCCATAATATCTTTTACAATCATAATGAAATCTTTAAAGTCTTTATAAGCAAAAGCTTTATTTTCTTCAAAGGTAAACAAACTGAAAGCCCTGAAATTACAAATAGATTCAAAAAGACACATATTAGTTACAGATCTTCTTCTTCTTTTTTTTTTTTTTTTTTTTTGGTAGGACGACTGGCCCTGAGTTAATGTCTGTTGCCAGTCTTCCTCTTTTTGCTTGAGGAAGATTGTCACTGAGCTAACGTCTGTGCCAGTCTTCCTCTATTTTGTATGTGGGACGCCACCACAGCATGGTTTGGTGAGTGGTGTCTAGGTCTGTGCCTGGGATCCAAACCTGTGAAACCTGGGCCTCCAAAGTGGAGCATGTGAACTTAACCACTACGCCACTGGGCTCCACTTTTAACATTTTCAATTCTTTTTCTCCATGTAGCCAGAACTCCCCACTTCCTGCGGATTCAGAATGTGGAAGTCAATGCCGGCCAGTTTGCCACCTTCCAGTGCAGTGCCATCGGCAGGACCGTGGCAGGCGACAGGCTCTGGTTACAGGTACAGTGACTCATTTTCACCAGTTCAGCCAGTGCAGTGGGAGGAATAGATGGCCCCTGGAGAGGGGCGCAGAGAAGCGAGGCAGCGTCAGCTTGCTAATGGAAGATTGATGCTATGAGAAGTTTTCCTGGTTCCCTTCCTTCTTCATTAATAAGTGGCCAGATTACTAAAAGTTCTGGATAAGCTAATAATGGACCTGGTTCTGAATTTCTGTTTTTCCCTTTACTTCTGCTTAGTCATCTTGCTTTGAAGATCTGGTTGTCAAGTTACTTTTACAGCAGAATATTAAAGTCCAAAATATAGTCCCCTTCCCTGCTGCTCCTCTAGAGAAAAATCCAAAGAATCTCACACACACACGCACGCACGCAAGTTTATAGCCTTTTTGTAATTCAAATTTCCACAGCACTACACCTAAACTTAGAAATTAATAACACATCTTTTACTTTTGATCATTCAAGTAGACATTTTTTAGTGTAATCCTCATTCGTGCAACTTGTTTCACAATCTTTCAAATTCCACCATCTGAATATAGCCATGGTCTCAGAATTCTGACAGAGTGAGTGGGATTAAGTGACCTGTCCCCTCTAACCAGAGCACCACCCCATTCTTTAGGCTCTGGGTTTCATTTTTCCCCCGTAGTAGTCTCCAATTTTATTCTTCTTTCTCTTTTTCTTTCTTTCTTTTCCTTCCTTCTTTCCTTTCTTTTTTATTAAGGGATAGTTGACATATAACATTATATTAGTTTCAGTTGTACAACGTAATGATTCAATACAGTTGTTTCTTCCTTTTTTGTGTGTGAGGAAGATTGTCCCTGGGCTAACTTCTGTGCCAGTCTTCCTCTGTTTTATGTGGGATGCTGCCACAGCTTGGCTTGATGAGTGGGGCTAGATCTGCACCTGGGATCCAAACCTGTGAACCCTGGGCCACTGAAGTGGATGGAGCGCACGAACTTAACCACTATGCCACTGAGCTGGCCTTCCCCCCACTCTTTTCTTCCTTTAAGCATTAGTCTGCAGGCTGCTCATCCTTCACCTTGATTATTGTTGAATTCCCCCCACTTTCCTTACAGATCCTATGGTTGGTTTTAGTTTGGGCTTGGTTTGATTGTTTGCTTATTTTAGTTTGCTGCTGAGCTGCTTCATGTTTTAACCCTCTGCATATACTATTCCACCCCACATGGTGTCCATTTCATGCATGTTGACTTTTCCTCTGTCGGGGTGACCTCTCCACCTCCTATCACACCTTCTTCTGCAGTGTAATAATGATTGTCATGTGTCACATTTGCATGACACTATAATTTTCAAATCCCTATCCCTTTTAATCATCATTACTGAAATAAATGATCATTTTTATTTCTTTATTTCTTGGTAGAATGGGAGACAGCCAGATGGACGATCCCAAGATTAGTCACCAATATGTTGACAAATGGGGACTATATTCTGGAGGTGGCTTCTCAAATACTGGTTGGGTCTTGTGCACATGATTCTCTACCCTCCTACCTTACTGTCACTGTCTTTTTTCATATCCTACTGTCCCTGTTAGAGACTCCCCTAGCTAGCAGGGAGGAATGCATGCAGAGGTCTGAAATTGTGTGTATCAAGTTTATCTTTATTGTTTCCTTCTCTAAGTTTTGCAGTCTCCACTTTAAGAGCTTTTTGCAGCGTGTGAAAACTGAGCTGAGCCTTGGTCTTCAGTATTCAACATTTTTGCCCCTTTTGTCCCACTTTCCAGTTATTTTAAATTCTTGATGTTACAGATTCAGAATTATTTTCTTAGTTAGTGGTTGTTTGGTATTAAACGTGGTCAAGATTGCCTATCTCTGGTGGTAATTAATGATGAGACAGACTCTTTTTCATTGACATTTTTCACAATGCACCAACTACCTTTTAATAATGAAACTATCCTTGCCATCTTTGATTTATCTCTAGAAATCTTAATTTTTCACATAAAAATATTCTTTTCTCCTGATATTTGTGTTATTGTTACTTGAGAGAATACAATAAAGTCTACGCTCTTGCCTCAACAAAGTCTTAGATATGCCCAAGAATCTACAGGCAAGTTGAGGACACAATTTGCTTCTTTTGTTTTTGTAAATATCCTGGACTTCGGATGCTCCTGCTCAAACTTGAGCATGTCCTTGCGGGTTGGGGATCTTTAACTGCATCCTATTGCAAAGTGGGAGACTTTGTTTTGAAGAGAATCTGTCATGTTGTAAGAAGAAAGCCGACTACTGTTTTGAAAAAAAGGGTCTAAGTGCAGAGTTCTTAGCCCTAACTCCACTATAGAATTACTTGGAGTGTTTTAAACAATATCTGGTCTACACTCAGATTCTCACTTACTTGGTCTAATTGGTGGGGTGGGGCCCACCATTCCAAATTTTGTTCAAAACTCCCCAGGTAATTACAACACGCCTGGAAAGCACTGTGCTGAAGCCAGGTGCAACACGTTGTCCACGTCAGGAAGGAAAGGCAAATATCAGATACAGCCGTTCCCTGTATTCAGTGGCCCTGCTGTGACTCTCATGTTGAATTTCTCATGTAGCAGGTCTCTCTTCTTTTGGTTCTGTGGAAGTTGGTCACAGTGTTGATACATTGTTTTACAGTCAGTCCATTAGTGCCTCTCTTTGTCTGTGACCAAGTCCTTTCTCACCCTTCTTCGCAGAGGTGACTGCATGTTGCCCCACAGCTTTCCACAAGGGCCGGCACGAAGAGGGTGATAAAGATAGAACTGCCGAGACTTTGAAATTCCAAGTGAAACTTAGACTCCATGTGCTATTTGGTTTGTGGGTCTTTGTGATATTAGGATAATTTTACTGTTAAATGATTTATTTCCTCTAGTTGGATAGGCATTTGTGGAGAGATATTTATTTTATTATTAGTTGATGAAATAAGACTGTGTCCTTCACTTTCAAGGATGGTTTCTATTAACCTGTATTTGTGGGGAGTCATTTCCAGAAGCGAGGAGGATTCTCGGCAGGTGGTGGTTCCACAGAGCCCACCTGCCCTCTGTCTGTGCCCTTTGCCTCCGGCTGTTCTTCAGAAGTTGTGAGGAGAAGCAATCCTGGAGTCCTGGACCAGGTCTCTGTAGTCTAGAAGCATGAGTATGGACCTTCTTCCTTATTACTCTAATGCCATGACAGCTTCAAAAGTGCTTTTCCACATACAAGATGCGTTTGGATCCTCAGAATAATTCTGAGATCCAGGCAGAAAACTGGAAAAAATTTTTTGTCATTTTTGTTATTGTTTGAATCTTCCCAACTCAGGATTTAGAAATTAATAATACGTCTTTTATTTGGAGAACATCAGTGTTTTGAGTATAATCAATTATAACAATTTGTGTTACCTTTGTTACAGTCTTTGACTTCTACCACAGGCATTTTGCACAGCTTCATGGGTGTATCCTATGGTCTTGTACTTCTTTAATAGATGAGGAGTTTGAGGTGTGGGATTGTCCCAGGTCACAAAGGTAATGGCATAGTCGGGAGAGTACACCCCTTTTCTGTCCATTTACTTCACTGCTGAGTAACTCCATTATCACTTGTGCCTTCTCAGAGCCTGAGCTAGGTGCATAGACAGTATGCATTTACCGCTTTGTTAAAAGAATTTGGTTGTGACCGACATTACATGATCAACATCAAGGAGCCACCCTCACCATAGGAAGAAATGTTCACATGTATTACATGTACATATTGATCCACATTCATGAAAAATGGCCAATTGTTTGATTGTTTAAAATGTAGATTAAATATGATCACTGTCAGAGTCTTTCACAAAAACATAACACAAATAAATCTGATGATGACACTAATGAAGAAATGTTTATGATTAACAGGTGCGTCCCATCTGCTTACACTTTCTCCATCTTATCTGTAGGCCACACAGGTTATTGCCAGGGCGGGATCGGTGTTTCTAGAGTATAGAACAACAAAATAAAGCACAGTTCATAAGCATCAACTATTACAGCTGCAAAGTACTTATAATACCCTCCAATGTAAGTAGGATGACAGCATCTATAAACCTCTTTGTATGTACTACAAAACTGCTATGCCCTGAATTTGTGAAGATCCTTGCTATATGCTATCAGATATGGCAGTCTATGCACACAACATAGACTGTAACCATGGGAGCTACTCAAATGAAACGTATTTGTAAAATCATTCAAGCACCCAAAACATGACCATACTTCCTGTTATTATCAACTTTCCACACACTTGTGGAGCCTACATTTTGAAAATATATCAGAATATGTATGTAGGTAAGAACTGAGAAGAGAAAATGGAATTTTAGATATTGTTCTTTTTATTCTTATGTATTATTTGCTGATGGGCAATATATTTTTTATGCATTGACCCTTTAAGCTGTGTATGATTGTATGAAAATTACTATTCTTTCGTATTTTAAATTTTATTTTCCTATATTGAGAATTATTCTCTGTTGAGTATTAATATTTATAATACCTACTTCAGCTTTTCAATAAATAAAGACGATCACCAAAGCTAGCAGTAAAGTTCGTAAATCTGAAGATGGTTTGTGCATATTGTTTTTCAGGGAACGTGGGCCACCTTGCCCTCTTCTCCTGCCTCTGGGGCAGCTTGGGCATTTTTGTGATTTCTGCTCTTTAATTCATTTTGGATACATTGCAGACACTTCTCCATTCCTTGTTCTTCTTACTCAGTGCCTTAGTCTGCTCAGGCTGCTATAACAAACTAGCATAGACTGGGTGGCTCAACAACAACATTTCTCATAGTTCCGGAGGCTGGAAGTCTAAGATCAGGGTGCCAGAACATCCAGGTCCTTGGCAAGGACTAGCTCCCTGGTTACAGACTGTTGTCTTCTTGCTTCATCTTCACATGCATCCTCTGATTTCTTTGTCCCTTGTAAGAGCCCTAATTCTACTAATAGGGGCTCCTCTCTCATGACTTCATCTAAACCTAATCATCTCCCAAAGCTCCCACCGCCAAATACCATCACATTGGGGATTAGGTTTCTGCACATGAATTTTGGGGAGACACATCCGTTCATTCTATAGCACTCAGCTAGCATATCAGACTCAGAAGTGGGTAGGAAATGAAAACGTTTCAGCCAAATGGCAGAAAGCAAGGAGACAGTGGAGATGCCTTTTCAACAGCAGATGACTGGCAGCTTTGATCAAGCCGGGCCCTGACATGTGCATGTTGGGTGAATAGCAGCTGGTGAAGGAAACCTGGAAAAATGTTTTTCTCTTGACAGGTCTTAGAGGCCCCTATCATTTTTAAATGGCTCACTTTTTAGAATCAAAATTATGTAACTTCTGTATTTGGAGCAATCTTCAAATCAAATAAAATCCTCATTTTATTAATGAGAAAATAGAAGGCCAGGAAAGGTAGGAAACTTTAACGTAGTCATGTATTCAATTATTTTGATATTTATTAAAGATAACTCCATTTTGGTAGGGAAAGTCAATTGGTATGTAAAAATACTTTTTCTTTATAAATAGTGAATTTTGTCACTTGGACATTTGTCTTCACTGAGTAGCCTTGTATTTCAAATCATATCAGCCTTTCAACCAAATATTCTCAGATTTACTGCGATGGTAACCTCTGTTAACTTTAGAAAGATCATAGCATAAGATAATTGTTTCGCTCCTAGCAAAGAGAGCTTGGTGTTTATTAGAAGTAAGGCACAGAACAGCATTTTAAAATTTCATAACATGCATCAATTCACAGAGATACAAAAGGAAATCGGGTGGTATTACTATGAAGTACTCTGTTAAAAACACTGCTTGCAACCCAGCCCCCAGAAGAGTACCTGCCACGTAACAAATGCTCAGTGAGTAGCTACTCAGGGTGCTCAGCTTACTGCCTGCCCAAACAAATCACGTGTCTTCTCCAGGTGAATCTCAAAGCCCAAGAGTTGGACCAGGAACAGAGGCACAAAGAGGCAGTCACGAACTCTGTCCTTCTAGAGTGTGTGTTTTAGGCCCATGGCTCCTCTCCAGAGGGATGGTCTTTGATGAGAGGAGGGACATTCAGAGCCTGGTGGTGTCTGTTTTGATGTTTCCGAATATATAGCAAATATCGTGTGAAGTTAGAGAAATTCTAGAAGCAAGTGTGGTCAATATATCGTCTTTCCTAAACCTTGATTTCTTGTCTCCTTTCCCTAGGCATTTTTATGCTCTGTTGTAAAATTTTGTTCTCTAACTCTACCGTTTAAAAAAATTTCTTGCCATAGGACCTCAGTTAAAGGTAATAGAAATATACCTCTATTAAGGATCATCCATCTGAGTTCTCACCAGGGCAACAGACCTGTGTCATCGTAACTAATGAATGAAACCCACCTCATTCTTTTTTTTTGTATGGAAATTTTTGTATTTAATTAAATATATGCTCTTAATTTGGGAAGCTTGATTTTCTAAAAATAATATTCACTTGCGATTAAAACTATTTTTACTTAGCCAAGAGATCTTTTTTTCTTTTGAGAGTTTGATATATAATCCACTTAACGGGATATGAGCTACCCAATTGTGAAAAAAGTATTTTTCACCAGCCTAATAAACTACTTGTATTCCTTTTCTGAGCTCAGATAATTTTAGACCTTTTTTGGGAGAAAAAGGTAAATCTTGAAATTTTTGTAACTTATAAAGTGATTCTCTTATATTATAAGAATAGCTCCTCTGACTTACTATAGAATTTAGTTCATGAATGAGTAAATTATAAATTGTATTAATAGTATTTATATTACTGACTTTAACAGATGGGTTTGAAATAAAATAATTACAACTCCCTTTGCTGAGCACCACTGTGTGCTGGGACCTCTGCTAGGCTATGTTAGGTGTTTTTCCCTTGAGTGATCCCTAAGAGAACTCTTTTGTGCCCGTGTACAGAAGAAGAGACTGAGGCTCGGGAAGTTTCACTGATTCTTCCGGTTGCACATTGCTAGTAACAAGTGTTGTGATTTGAATCAGGCCATCTAAGTTCAGAAACAACATCCTTAAACATAATGCCTCCTGCATAGTACAAAGACCCAGACATTTCCTTGTGGATTCATAAACATCATGTAGTAATTTAACTGATAGTTTTCATCAGAATTTAAAATTCAAATTGTATTCAGGTGTGTGGAATGTTGCTTTGGCTTTTTGGTTAAAAAATATGTACATTTGGTCAATGTTCCTTGGTGGCTTTTAGTTGCATTTATAGATTGTGAGGGAAAAAAATCACAACTGTATATCAGAACAATTTTGGTATGATATATAGAAGCCATAAAATGATTTAAAAAGAAGTAAAATTATGGATCCCTTGGCAAGCTTAACTTGGGTATTTTATAGCATATATATTAACATTGAAATTTAACATCACTTACCGTCATGGCAAACACCAGGAATGCACCTAGAGGACCGTCTGCAGTTGCTATAGGAACCATTTGCTCCTTCAAATTTGGAGTGGTCGAGATTGCATCCATTGCTGCTTTAGTTAGTTAAATATCTGTATATAGTACAACAGTGACCGTTCAGACTCAAGCTACTGAACGCCTTCAAAGCATATACCATGTGTTTTAACTGAGTGTGATTTTAAATCACCTTCATTTAAAGGTAAAGATTTAGTTTACATTGATGGAGATTCTGGGAGAAATTAATTAATAAATTTTACTTTTTTTGTGATATCACCTAACTCATCAAAAAAGATAAGCAGCTGGTGCTCTGAATAGGATGTGCCGGAAAGAGGTGGAGGAGCAGTGGGAGAGCTCTCTCCTCCACAGCAATCTGCAGGGCTCTGGGCCAGGATGTGAAATTGCCCTTTGAAAACTGCAGGTCAGGTTGGTTCAGTTTGGAGGGCAGGAGAGAAAGGCATCAACTGCCAGTCTTCAGGACTGCTTGCTTTGGACCCAATAACCATAAATCCTGTGAAAGCATTTATTCTGTTTCATTTCTCATATTCATCAGAAGGTTCATTCGTCTCTCTGACTTTCATGAAACCGCAGCTGTATCAGGAGAAGGGAAGATGGAGACAGCCGTGCTCCAGAGTTTCGATGATGGAGGGCTGAGAATACTAACACTCTGCCCCTCCTGTCTCCTTTTCATGATCCAGGCCTTGGAGCAAGCGTCCTGCAGAGTTTGGACATTGTGAAGATCTCTGATCTTTTCCTCTCCTGTCTTTTCTTTTTGGAAGGGGAGGAAAAAATGGAAAATGTTTTAGCTAGGAGGTTTATGTATCTGCCTGAGGTGGTCTTTAAATTTCTAGATTTTCAGTTTGGTAATCTGGAATTATGTGCTTAGAAAAGAGAGAGGGAAGTTTACTTAGGTCCTTCTTTGAGGTGGAAAGAACATTTGACAATTTTTGATGGGTTTCAATTTCAAAACTGTCTTTAGGACCTTAGAAGTGGAATGGAGAACAAATCATGATACTTTCAGTCCCAGCGTGACCCAGTTTGGGACAAGGCCATAGATACCTCTGACTGGCACACAGTGGCAGCCAGGCAGCTGCTACAGAGGATGAACTTTGAAATCATAAAGCATATTTTTATTCTCTTCTGCATCTCTCCTACTTATTAAAATGCCATCCTTCATTCCATTTTTTCAAAGGAAAGGGAATTGGCTATTGTCTACATGTAATGCAGTTTTGTTTGTCTCTCCTATAAGAAATGATGTCCACTAAACACAAAGGACAGTGACAAATTAATGGAGTTTCTGTTTATTCTTAAGATTTAGAAGCCAGTTATTACTTTCATTCAAGAAATGCATATTACATACTTTTCGTGTGCTGGGTATGTGGTTAGTAGTTACACAAAGATTGCTGCAGAATAGGGCTGCTACATCTGGGATATGGTTCCCCCTCACCAAACTGTATTTTCTCTTCTACTTCCGTGGTACTTTTACCATATAAATGGCTTGATTCTTTTGCAGGAGGTGAATGACACCCAGACACAATGGTTCTTTGATTCATATAGCATCGAGTATTTATAAGCCATGTATTTTCTTGGGGAAATAATCATTGTTAAAAAAGTCATTCAAAAATACAAAAATGGTAGATTATTTTCTAATTGTTTATTTGAGGAAAAGTTTCTTTTCATTTCTATTATGGAAATTGTAAATATGTACAGAGGTAGAGAGAATAACGTTGTGGACTTCATACATTCAGCATGCACCTTTAGCAACGAACAGTGTGTAGCCGATGGCTTCATCTGTGTTTCCACCTGCTTCCTCTCTGATTATTTTGAAACAATCTCAGTCATCATATCATTTAACTTTTAGTGTTTCTCTAAAACAGGGGTTGGCAAACTTTTTCTGTAAAGGGCCAGATAGTAAATGTTGAAGGCCAGACAGTGTTTGTTGCAGAAATTCAGTTCCACCATTGTCGCAGGAAAGCAGCCACAGACAACACATGAATGAAGGAATGTAGCTGTGTTTAATACAGCTTTATGTATAGACAGTGGAATTTGAATTTTATATAATTTTTATCGTCACAAAGTGTTATTCTTTTGATTTTCTTCAACCATTAAAAAAAAATGTAAAAACCATTCTTAGCTTGTGAGCTGTGCAAAACAGATGGTGGGCTGGATTTAGCCTCAGACTCCTGCTCTAAGAGATCACAGGCCTTAAAATAATAGTAATAGTGACTATGTGAGTTCTAGAAAAAGTCAGTGTTCACGTTTCCTTCACTGTCTGACAACTTTATTTCTTTCAGCAGGTTATTTGAATTATGATTGCAATAGAGTTTACCCTTTGCAATCAGATGCTGCATCTCTTAAGTCCTTTTCATCTTTAGGTTTTCCATCCATTTCCCCTCATTTGTGGTGGTGGTTATTGTTGTTGAAGCTGTGTTTCTTGTGTACAGTTTCCCATATTTTGAGTTTTGCTTATTGCCCTCCAGTAGGGTCATTTAACATGTTCTTCTGACTGTTGTGTTTCTTGTAAATTTTGTCTCTTTTTGTGATGTTATCAGCCATTGATGATCATTCCTGTTTTCGTTAATTCATTAAGGGTTGCAGAAGGGTCCAATTCTATCAGTCCTTCCTTGTTTAGTACCTAGAATACTTCTAAAAAGAAAAGCTCTCCCATATCTACTAGTTGGTTACACTGATAGATAAATCAGAAAGGAAAGATGGTATAAATATTTGATACTTTGTCTTTTAGCAAATTTTCAAAAATAATGAGGTTGTTTACTGGCATCACCTACAAGTGGCCAGGGGGGTTAACAGGGTTATTGTCGTCATTGTCATCCTCACCAACTTGTAGAATTAAACAAAAAAAGTGATATGGATTTAAACAAAAAAAGTGATATGTTTTGATTCATCGCACTTACTATCTTTGTTGATGCTCAGATCTTCTACCCCTAAACATTGAGGCTTACTCAGCATAGGTGACCCCTGTCCTGGGCCATCTCAGATACCTTTCTTGCTTTCTGGTATGACAGTATGTTCCAGGCTTTTATTTTACATTTTCCACCTTAATGACCTAGGGTCGGCCATTTCTCCATGGAGCCCTGGTTCTTTTGTAGTGAGAACTGGTAATAAGAAATTGTAATCTGAACATAGAGAACTCCTTACTACAGTTTATTATTTCTGTATCTTCTCATCGGACAGAGCTAGGATATATACGACTGCACACATTTAAAAGTAACATCTTCTTCGGTCATATTGACCATTCCAATTCAAATTCAGAACTACAGGGCTTTTAGCCTCCTTTATATTGCATCTTTATCTTGTGTCAACTATGTTTTCAGAAGGAGTAGTGTATTGTAAGGCATATTGATTGGGAAAAAGTGATGTTCTTAGCCAGCCATGTTTATGACTAGCCAAATCTTTTAGCTCGTGAACAATTACGCAGACACTGCCATCTTCCTCATGTTAGAGGGCCATTATTACAGTTTCGAAGTAAACAGGGCTGAGTCCTTGCCTTGCAAGGCCAAACCTTTAGCCTAACAGGAAATGTCAGTCAGGCTTAGGTCAGGCTCCTTTGTTTGATGTGGCTGGGTTAATCCAGTCAACAGTTGGTTATTTGATTTTAAGACTAAAGAACTTCTTATTTCATTAGTATTTCTAATTACTGCATTTATTATGTAGATTCTATATTATTTGAATGAACTTATAAATAAAATTTAAACACAAGTTAGTTAAATTATTCAAATATTACAAATATGTAATGGAATGAACTACGCCTAAATATCAGAATGAGGTTTAAATTTCCATGATCAAATTTTGTGCTCGAATATGCCTATAAGACTATTACATGTTCAGGGGCCGGCCCGGTGGCGCAGCGGTTAAGTGCGCACATTCTGCTTTGGCAGCCCGGGGTTCACCAGTTCGGATCCCGGGTGTGGACACTGGCATTGCTTGCCATGCCATGCTGGTAGGTGTCCCATGTATAAAGTAGAGGAAGATGGGCACAGATGTTAACTCAGGGCCAGTCTTCCTCAGAAAAAGAGGAAGATTGGCAGCAGTTAGCTCAGGGCTAATCTTCCTCAAAAAAAAAAAAAATACTATTATATGTTCAAATAATACATTACTTTGGATATCTGCATATTATTTTGGCTATCTGTATATCCATTAGTAAATCAAAGTATATTTGTCAATATATTCATAGTATATGATAATGTAAGTGAGAACTTCTGCTTCTGGTATTCCAAATTGATAAATATTTGGGTTAGCTTTGTTATGGCCTAGAAATCAAAGGTCAGCACTATCTTAGTTATTAAAATAAAAAATATATGAGCTCCAGAAAGTAGATTTCTTGAAGTATTAAATTATTATTAGATTTAGATTACATAAAATGTTTTAAACAAAATTATTCCAGGCCCTGCTGATATTATTAGTGATCCCAGTGGTAAAAATTTCAATCACTCTTTTACAAATGGGCATATTTGAAAGTGGGATAATACAGATTCCCCCTGGAATAAATGGGAGTGCAGTTTAATCCCCACCTGTCTGGCTGAAGCAGGGCGACTGGCCCAGATCTTCTCTTAAGCCTGTGCGCTCACAGCAGCTCCAAACTGCCTGCGATTGGTTAATTTGCTCCAAGTGCTGCTAACTTCCCAGACCTCAATTTCTTTCAATCATTGCTCTGATTATTGCAAAAGTCCTTTTGAAAGACTTAATATGTATCTTTTTGCTGGTAAATTACTGCTCATTTAGAAGTCCTAGGCTTAGTCCATTGCATAAAGAGGGTTGAAAGTCTAATTTAAATAACTATCAGTACTTTTTTTTCTAGCTTGCTCAAATTGAAATACATACGTGTTTAAAGATACTCTTCCTGTTATAAAAAGCTGTATTTAACCCACTAGATCATTTCCTCTCAGACATGGCCATTATGGTTGTTCATTAAGTTGATGAAAGATGGGTCAGCAATTTCTTTAACAACCCTGGGCATTCAGGGGCTGTGCTTTGCATTGGACATGGGATGTCCTAGGCTCTGTCTCTCAGTGAACTCTAATATTCTAAAGAACAGTCAGAAGGCCCATTCTTGGTGATTTTTCATTGTGCTGCTATAATGCTTTTGAACACAGAGCTCCAATCCTTGGCAGAGCTGCCTTTTTCTAACTCTGTGAAAATTGAGAGAAAACTGGCTGACAAATTTGCTATCTCTACCCAATGTACATTTTCGTCATTTTGTTCTGCCAGAATAACAAAAAGTTTCCCCATAGGCTCCTAGATGCTCAGGAGTCCCCATGGTTCTGAATACATTGTCCTGTCTGGTCATCCCTGTCATGGGGAAAGGCAGATGGGGAAAGGGACTCACGGGCCTTTTCACACCTCCATACGTCAGAGAAAATGGGCTGACCTCTCTTCCCTGTTTCATTTTGACCTGAGGAAGGGTATTTGGGGACCAAAAGGCATCTTAAAAATCAACTTGTTCAGTCACCCATTCAATGCCTAAATTCCTCTAAATATTACTTCCAACCCTCCCTAGGATGTACCAGGCATGGTTTCAGTGCTAGAGATACAGCAATAAGAAAGCTGGCAAAGATCCCCACCTTTGTGGGCCTTGTATTCTAGTAGGGAGGAGATAGACAATAGCCATAGTGAGTAAGCGATGTAGTTTGTTCACTGTGATCTGTGGCATTCAAATAGGAAAAGCTGGGCAGGATGGAGCGGATAAGCAGTACCATGCAGGAGCAGGTTTCAGTTTTAAATCTAGGTCCAGGTAGGCCTCCTTGAGAATGTATTTGAGCAGTAACTGGAAGGGGATGAAGGAGTTAGCTCTGAGGATAATTGGGGAGAGCATTCCAGGAGGAGGAAGGGAGAGGCCTTGAGGGAGGAGCATGCCTGGGTGGTGAAGAGACAGTAAGGATCCCAGGGTGGCTGGAGCCGAGGTAACTAGCAGAGTGGGGGGGGGGGGGGGGGGGGGCGGGAGTGGGGGAGGTGCAGTGATTGTGTGTGAGGGTGGATAGGACCTGTTAGGTACTTTCTTGGAGGTCATTCTTTTATTCCAAAATCTGAAAACTGAAAGTTCTCTATGTCTAATTTAGTAGCAAAACCTGCCCACTTGGTAATTCCTTTGGTGACAAAACCTGATCTAAACTGACCTGAAGCTGTTTATGGCCTCTGTTTTTCTTCCTTACAGTCAGTGTTCATATGTTTTGATGCAGAGATATCAGTGAGTCTGGTTATGGGGTGCTGACCCTGACTCTCCTGGGAGCATTGCATAATATCAAGTATACACACCTTTTTAAAATCAAAAGCAAATCCGAATTCTGCATTACATTTTACCCCAGGAGTTTCAGATAAGTGATGGAGCTCCACAGCCATGCCCTGCACATGCAGTCCCTCTTGTGCATGCCTGGTCTCTCAGTGCCAGCACAGGGCTGCCTTCTCCATCTTGAGTCCTCTGTTTCCAGATGCTTACGGGCTGTTTACCTGCAAAGAAGGTGAGCATGCCAGTGACCTGTGCATGTTCCCCTGAGCAGGCCTCCTTCTTGTATGCTCCTCAGAAAGCGGGGTGCTCAGAACAGAATGCTGTCTTCCAGGAATGTCTCCCATCACCACCTCTCCAGATATTTTATTTCTATTAATATAACTGAAAATTGAATTAGGTTTAAAAAAACCCACTTCACAATCTTTGTATACCTTCAGGTGATGAGGGTGCCGCTAAGTCACGTCTCCAGTTATCCTTGCAAAGTCTGATTTTACAAGGAAGTACAGGGTTGCTTTGCATTTATTTTGATTGATGTTTTCTTGTTAGTTTAAATTTATTGTTAGGCTTTAAAGATACCTTTTTCTTTTATGGCATTTTATTCACCCATGTGCTGGTTAATTGTCACTGAATATCTGTACATTTGACAAACACATCTATGACTTTTTCCAAGTGTATTGGAAGAGTCACGGAAATAACCTTGAGCTGAGGCTCCAGAAACACTTTCGCATCTACGCAGACAGGCAGCCACGGATTCTGGTCGTTCACAGCTTTCTGGTCCACTCGACTTTCCTGGCATTTGTCCCATGTTGCTCTCCCCTTGTCCACAGAGATATCATAGGCAATGCTGCCCAAAGACTTGCCAACAGCTGCAAACCCTATGTCTTCCTCCTTTCCTAATGGCCCAATAAACAGGATTTGACACTAACAGAGTAAAGAGTGAGATCTCTCTCTGCTTCCTCTTCCTGCCCAGTGCTCTGAGGATGTTCTCTCATTTCTCCTTTGTTAACCCAGCTATAGATTGCTTCTTTATGGGAGTTATCTGATAATTGAGCTAATACGAACCTAAAGTTACTGTTGGACCTGTCAGATTTTTCTCATCATCAAGAAACAAGAGGACTATTGTTAAAGTATAAATGTCAGGATTTCAAAGGAAAAGGATTAATATTGTCCAAGGAGTGGTCTTTCTTCTCGTGTGAATTATGTGGGCAGTGGCTCTGCTCTCCTTTCTGTGCCTCCCCCGTCTCTTTCCCTGCCATCTCTGACCCTTCCCTCTGCCCTGCTCCCCCTTTCTCCTCTCCCTTTGCTCACCTCCTCTCCATTCCTTAGTTTTACACCTTTACACTGTCATTGCCTCCTTCTCTTCTCTTTTGTGTCTCACTTTTTCCTCTTTCTTCCTTTTATTCTTCAGTCTCTCATTTCCAAAGTGGGATTTTCTACTTGTATGGAACTACTGGGGATGCCACCAATTTAAATGGTTTACATCAATCTGAGTGATTAATCTTATAGATATTTAAATATTGCCATGCGTCCCTAATTCTAAGTGTACATTTTAGTCGTGGTACATGCTCTTCACTTAAATTATCTTAAGCACACTTAATCTTACTTAGTTTGCTCTGTATATTCCATTTTTAGAAATATCCACTTAGGGATATTAAAGATGTGAATTTCAAGGAATACCCTGTCCTGTGGGAAGAGGTCTGTGTAGACTGCATGTCAGAATATTGTAAGGAACTTATCATTCTTTAAAATATTAAAAATGGGATTCATTTCCATTTTAAGTGCTATCTAGTAAGAGAATAACTGAATTTATACTGTAGGAGCCATACAGTACCACAAAAGTAAATAGAAATATTCTTTTTAATATTTGATCTTTTAGCCAAGATAAGCTGACTTTTTTTTCTAATGTATACTGTTTGGGAAGTATTAGTAAGAAAAGGTCAGTGATTTAGGCCAATTCTCTGTCTTGTTTGATCTGTTTGTAATATTTGAAAGGAGTTGGAAAACAACTTGATTTTAGGAGCCATCTGAACTCTCATTAAAAAGCAGTTCTTGTAAATAGATACTAGCTCTCTATAGAGCCTCTTATGTTATTCATCAAAAAAAACTTAAAATTTTTTATTCCCTTTGACCTAATAATTTTAGGAAATAGGGATTGTCCTAATCTCATTTATAATAGTGAAAAATAAAATTACTTAAATGTATAACATTAGGGAAATATTTACATAAATATGCTACAGCCATAAAGTGGGAAGCCTTAAAAAGCATGTTTTTGAAATTATCTAATGTTATGAAAAATTCTTCAGGTATCACAGGAAGTTTAAACAAAGAGATAAAACCTTATCTGTATTTTGGACCACTATTTCAAATTTTATTTAAATTAAAATAACGTGCAACAGAAAAAGTTAACTATCCTAAGTTAAGTTAAAGAAAAAGTTAAAATATCCTAAACTATTTATGATATTTCTCTAAGCGATGGGATTATGTGTTATGTTTGTGTGTGTGTGAGGAAGATTTGCCCTGAGCTAACATCTGTTGTCAGTCTTCCTCTTTTTGCTTGAGGAAGATTGTTGCTGAGCTAACTTCTGTGCCAGTCTTCCTCTACTTTATGTGGGATGCCGCGACAGCATGGTTTAACCAGCAGTGCTAGGTCTGCACCCAGGATCCGAACCTGCGAAACCCTGGCCGCCGAAGCAGAGCACGGGAACCCAACCGACACGCCACCAGGCCTGCCCCACACATTATGTGTTTTAAATGTCTTTATTTTTTATTTCCTGTATTTAAAAAATGTTTCTGTAGTGAACATTTGAGTTTAAAAATCTTGAAAAATCATTTCTTTTTGTCGTCCTTGAGTATATTTTGTTTATACAGGTGTATCTGGCATCTTGTAGACATCTACAATGCTGTGCCATCTGGATTCTGCATTCACCCCATCTTACCTGGCTGAAGAAAGCCTTTCTTGCTTTCCTCTTCTGTCCCTGCTTGGCCATATCACGTCTGCTTTGTATCTCTCATTCCATTCTCCATTTAACTCACCAAGCACATTTTACCTATTCTTTGCAAATATTTTTAACCTACACTAGAGGTTATTCTAAAGCAGTCTTCAAATGTAGGTGCAAAAGCTGGAGTTTATGCTGTTGAACTGCAGTAGATAGTGATGGCTTAATATACATAACATGAAGTTTACCATTTTGACTGTTTTTAAGTGTATAATTCAGTGGCATTAAGTACATTCACAATGTTGTGTAACCATTACCGCTATTGATTTCCAAAACTTTTCCATCACCTAAAACAAAAACCATTAAGAAATAACTCCTGTCCCCCTCTCTCCACAGCTCCTCATAACCTCCATTCTACTTTCTGTCCCTATGAATTTGCTGATTCTAGATACCTCTTATAAGTGGAATCATACCACTTTTGTCTTTTTGTGATTGGTTTATTGCACTTAATGTAACATTGTCAAGGTTCATCCATGTTGTAGCATGTGTGAGAATTTTCTTTCTTTTTAGGGCTAAATAATGTTTCATTGCATGGATAGAGCACATACTGTTCATCCATTCATCCATCAGTGGATACTTGGGTTGTTGTCCATCTTTTGGCTATTGTGAATGATGCTGCTGTGAACATTGGCATGTAAATCTCTATTTGAGTCCCTGTTTTCAATTCTTTTAGGTTATATCTAGGAGTAGAATTACTGAATAATATGATAATTCTATGTTTAACTTTCTGAGGAGTTGCCAAACTGTTTTCCACAGTGATTGCATAATTTTATATCCCCACCAGCAATGTACAAGTGTTCTAGTTTCCCTACAGCCTTGAAAACCCTTGCTATTTTTCCTTCTTTTTTATGGATAATAGCCATCCTACTGGATATGAAGTGGTATCTCCTTGTGGTTTTGATTTGCATTTCTCTATTGACTAATGATGTTGAGCATCTTTTTGTTTGCTTATTGGCCATTTGTATATGTTCTTTGAGGGAAGTGTCTGCTTAAGTCCTTTGCCCATTTTTAAATTGGATTGTTTTGTTGTTGTTGTTATTGTTGTTGAGTTGTAGAACTTCTTTATGTATTCAGGATATTAATCCCATATCAGATATATGATTTGTGAATATTTTCTCCCATACTGTTGGTTGTCTTTTCACTCTCTTAATAGTGTCCTTTGATGCACAAAAGTTTTTAATTTTGATGAAGTCTTATCAATTTTTTCTTTGGTTGCCTATTATTTTGGCATTATACTTAAGAAATCACTTCCAATTTCAAGGTTATGAAGATGTCCCCCTATGTTTTCTTCTAAGAGATTTATAGTTTTACCTCTTGATTTTAGGTATTTGATCCATTTTGAGTTAACTTTTGTATATGGTGAAAGATAAGGGTGCAACTTCCTTTTTTTTGCATGTGGATATCAGTGTACCATTTGTTAAAAAGACTATTATTTTCCCATTATCAAAATTCCACTGAACATATATATGAGGGTTTATTTCTGGGATCTCCATTATATAACATTGGTCTGTGTCTGTCCTTATGGTAGTACTACTCTGTACTTTTTTATGCTTTTTTTTTAATTGAGGTAATATTGATTTACAACATTGTATAAATTTCAGGTGTATATCATTATATTTCACCTTTTGTACAGACTACATCGTGTTCCCCACTAAGAGTCTAACTGCCATCTATCACCAAACAAATGTGCCTCATTACCCCTCCCCCCACCCTCCTCTGGTAACTACGTATGGAAATTCTTCAAAAAATTAGAAATAGAGCTACCATATGATCCAGCTATTCCACTTCTGGGTATTTATCCAAAGGACACAGAAACACTAATTCAAAAAAGATAACCGTATCCATATGTTCGATGCAGCGCACTGTACTTTTGGATTACTGTAGCTTTATAGTACGTTTTGAAGTTGAGAAATGTGAGTCTTCTGACTTTGTTCTTTTGTTTTGGCTACGGTAATGGCTTTTGAATAGAACTATTGCTAGTCCATAAGACCTAAACCAACCTTAAAAATTTGCTGTATAGCCCCAACAAATCAGAATGTGTGACTACTGTGCATCTTTGAAAAGCCACATGCTTGCTCATTATCTTGATGGTCATTGTATTAGTGTCCTATTGCTGCTATAACAAATAATCACAAACTTAGTGGCTTTATTATCTTATAGTTCTGGAGGTCAGAAGTCCTAAAATAAGGTGGTGGCAGGGCTGGTTCCTTCTGGAAGCTGTAGGGGAGAATCTGTTCCTTGCCTTTATAGCTTCTAGAGATCTCCTTTATTTCTTGGCTCCTACTCCCTTCCTCCATATTCAAAGCACATCACTCTAATTCTGCTTCTGTGGTCACATCTTCTTCTGCATTTGACCCCCCTACCTTTTGCCTACCTTGTGATTACACTGGGCCCACCCAGATAATCTAGCGTAATCTTCCCATCTCCAGATCCTTATTTTAATTATACCTGAAAACTCTCTTTTGTATAGGAAGGAACATTTTCACAGGTTCTGGAGACTAGGGAGTAGACATTTTGGGGGGCCATTATTCTGCCTACCACAGTGGTGATGGGTATGCACTGTTGCTGATGAGGAACACACAGAAACTCTAAAATTTCCTTTTATTTTCCCTATTGGTCTCTCTTGTAAATAAAGATTAATTGTCCAGTTTTAGGGTCTGGAATATAAATCTGTTAATTTAACAACCTCACTTTTCTGTTCTACCTATGGAACATTTTTTCCACTGAGGCTATGATTCCTAGAGTCATCAAATATTTATTGAGTTTTATTTCTTCTGCACCCATGTATACAAAATGAATGAGATATGTTTCTTCACCCTGAGGACCTTTTAGTCTGCAGAAGAGAAAGATGTTACTGTAGTATAACACACTTTTTGTTGATTTTATTTCTTAAATGTATTTAGAATCCTTCCCTTCCTATCTTTCATTCCTTTTTTTTGTCATTTGCTACTATGATTTCTGAAAAAAATATAGCCAGTTTAGCTTAACATCATTGGGTTCCCACACTCTTTCCTTCAGTCCATTATTGTACCTGTAGTTGTGTTCATGTCACTCTTTTGCCTAGAATCCTTCCATTCGTGGCATCAGGAAAAACTATAATGTCCTATTCCCTGGTGTGGTCTATCCTGTGCTTATCTTTCTAGCCTCATCACCTGCTGTTGCTAGAAGCACTTCTGTCCTAGCTGTACAGAATACATTCTTCTTCCCCTGCAGCTCCGTGCGCTCTTGGCTCTTAACTTTTGCAGAGCTCTTCTCACTCACTGGACTCCATTCCTCCTCCTTCACTCCTGTATAGGAGGAAGAAAGAAAGAAGGAGAAACTCGTATCATCCTCAAGCCTGACCTCAAGTCATGCTTTCTAGAAAGCCAACCCTCACACCTCTCTCCAGTGTTCACTGTATTAGGCAATTCATTGCTCTGTACTATAATCATTGCCTTCTTTTTCTGTTTTTCTAACCAGACTACAAATTCAGTTAGGTAAGGGATTGTTCTTTTAACTCCATACTCCCCGTATATGATGGGGCGCCCGCCTCATTAAAGATTTCTACTAAGTATTAGTTGAGTGAATGCTTAGATCCATGCACAGACAAATGATTAAATACAAAATGGCCTGCAGATTTGAACAATATTTATGATTTGGTGTCATTCCTAAGCTAAAATGATTGCTAGTTAGCACTAGGTTTCTTCTTCCTGCCTACCATTTCTCTTGAAGAAGCTGAATCTAACTTTCTGTGTGATTAAATACATGGGATTAAGAAGAAAGACCCATTCCTAAGAGTTCCTGTGACTCATTAGAGTTGTTTGTTTGAAGCTGTTTATTTTAAAGGATAAATCTGTGGCCTGAAGACAACTGTGAACTGATACTCCTCTCAGCATATGTAAGAATCCAGAAAGGAGGTTTGTTTTAAACTTGCGTGTCCTCAGTACAGCCTTGAACAGTTGTGAAGGAACAATAATTGCATACTTTAAAATTCTTTTGGATAAACATTCTTTTGAGATAGGCTTATTCTATTAGGAAAAATATTACAGGATTACTAGAAAAGTATATTCTTACATGATTCATGCCACAAGTAAATAAATAAATAAGTAGATAGCCCTTTTGTTGTTGGTAAACAAAACAAATACTATGGATATGAAATCTACCTTTAGGGGTTAATTTTTTTTTTCAAAACTAGAGATGAGATTTTTTCTTTAGTTTGAAAAAAGACAAACTTAATTTTATAGAGTAGTAGGTCTAATGTTACTCCTGGTGGTAGAATTGACGATTTAGTTATTTCGGGAGAGAATGGGAGACTGAGTGCATGGAATACAGAGAGGAATGCTATCTCCTGTTGTAGTAATTAATAACGCTAGATTGACTTTGTTTTGTTTTTCTAGCTTCTTGGTGCCCTCTGTCAAACCAAATTTAGGGGATTTAGTTAAAAATAAAAGACACAATAAGACATATAAGATATATATGGAACTTCATATTCTTATTTATGACTTTTAGAGCTATTAACAAGGTTGTTTTGACAGATAATACTACAGATGATATTGGTGGAACTCTTTTTCCCCACCCCTGATATTTCCTTCCCTGTGGCAGGGAGTGTACTAGTGTAGCACTCCTGATGCCTTTTCTCGGCCCAAGTGGGAGCTGCCTGGGAAGGAGACTGTGAGTGTGCACAGCCCCACCACTTCTGCGGGAGATAACTCCCTCTAGGAGCTCTGTTCCTCCATCCTTTGAGTTTCACAGCACCACCCAACATATGGGAGGCCTTGTGGTTTTCTGTGCGGCCTGTGGCTGGGTAGGTGAGCCTGTTTAATTCGTGCTTCAGTGTTAGCAGCCCCATTGTTTCTGCACATCAGCCGTATTCTTCAGAATCAGGTTCATCAGTAATGAAGGTGGCATTTTGACAGCCTATCTGCCTTTCTCCTTGAACTCATCGTTCAGTTGGTCCAGAATTCGGATGGGGAGCTGTGGTGCCAGGCAGTATGCCAGTGTCCTTGCAGATAGCCGTGAATTCTCACAGCTACCCTGAAAGTGAGTTGTATCCTCTCCTCATTACAGAGGAGGAGAGGGAGGCTCTGGGAGGGTAAGTCACTGCAGTTAGGTTGGGCACCCTGGTCAGTCTAACTCCCAGACTCGGCCATTAGGACATAGCGCCAAAGAAAATACCACAGATAAAAGCTTCCAAAAGCCTGCGTAACATAAATCGCCAAGTAATACAGATGAGTTTTACTATTTTTAGCCTAACATTTTCATCCTGTAAACACATACATTTTAATATAGCCTGCAAGTCCCTGAATACACAGGTGCTTGCCCGCCTCCTCAGTCCCACTGGCTGCCTTAATTCCATCCTAAGCTTTCAGCTCTTTCCAACCCTCTCTGGCTTCCTCTACCTTTTCCTGGGACTTCAGTGATGCTTTCTCTCCCTCCCTCCCCCTGTGCCTGGTTAGCTCCCACTTACCCTTCAGATCTCAGCTCCGATGTCGCTTCCTCAAACTGGCCTCCCTTGGCCGCCATATCTAAAGATGGTCCGCATGGTGATTTCTGCCAGCCGCCTGCTCTGTCCTTTACCACCCTGGGCATCTTTGTGACTGTGTGCTTATTTCAAGCCTAGACTTCCCACTAACTGAAGTGCCGTGAGCACAGCAACCACTCTTTTGTTCACGACTCTGAGCCTAGTGTCTCAACACAGTGATAGCATGTGGTTGGCACCCCAGAGTGGTAGCTGGGTGAATAAATGGACATAGTGTTTGGCGCTGTGCGTTAACCTTAGGGTCTGTGCCCATTGTTTGCTACTTAATAGTTGCAAATAACATGTTAAAGAGAGCCTCTTTCCTGATCCTTGTGAAAAAATATATGGAACTGAAGTCTGTAGCCTTCTTTTGAGACTTTAAACTACAAGAAACATATGATGCATTTCCAAGTAGGTGTAACTAAAGACTATGAGTGTGTCAGGGATAGTGTAAGACAAAGTGCCCCAGTGATGGAACCTGCTGTATGGCATCCTGGGTCTGTAGGATGTGGAGAAGATTTTCTCTTGTAGCATTTCAGTATCAGGTCATGTTAAGCATCTACTGCTTGGGTTTTGTTTGTCCAGGGAGAGTGTCATGACGCTTTGACTAGTCCTTCAGCCCTGTTCCATAGGGAATATGCTAATGCCTACTTAGGTTTTTAATGTAATTCTTGATAAATTGTTTGTTTGTTCATACATAAAATGAGCTCAGTAATAAGGTAGTGTGTGAATTAATTTTTTTTCCCAGCCAAGCATAAAAACAAAGATAAAGTGTTATGAAAAGATCAAATGTTAATAGTTCTTGAGCAAAACAAGGAATTTTTCCATATGCTTTTTGTCTTCTCTTCTTGAGTCAATTTAACATAATTAATATCTTGAAGGGGCAAAACAAGACATTTCTGCACACTTAATTTTGCGTCTTTCAATCTTGAAAGTGTTGAATGTGGCAGCATTTCAGTTTCCTACCCTGTGGGTAATAAACGACTAAACCAAGATCTGGATGGAAGAAACATCGATATAACATGCCATCAGGTGTCTTACTGTTGTGATATGACAGCTGATGTTGTTTCCCCTTGTCCTCCCTACCCTCATTTCCACAGGGCATTGACGTCCGAGATGCTCCTCTGAAGGAAATCAAGGTGACTAATTCCCGGCGATTCATAGCTTCATTTAATGTCGTGAACACAACAAAACGAGATGCGGGAAAGTACCGCTGCATGATTCGAACCGAAGGAGGTGTTGGAGTATCAAACTATGCAGAACTGGTAGTTAAAGGTATTTAATGTATTTTTATACCCCAAAACAGTCTATTAAAATAGACATGTTAAATGGTTGTGAGTCATTATTTGTTTAAAGCTCAAACTTATCCTTGTCTGTTTCTGAACAGTGGTTTGGCAACAGGCTATGTTGATGGATTGCATTTTAAGTTCAAATTCTGCATGTGAGCAATATTTTTGAAACAATCTATTTATTTATGTTGGTTTAGTTGCATGCAAAACAATGAATGTACTCTTGGCAAGTTCTCCTGACAACTCTGTATACAAAGATTACAACCTGTAAATTTTTTTAAGGAATGAAAAATTTTAATGATAAGAAATCCCTTAAAATGCAAATATTCATCAGCCAGGGTGTTTATGATAGCAGGGTGGTTAATAACATGAAGCAGTGTCAGTATAAAAATGCTCAGTCATATCACACAAGCCATATTGATAACACTGAGTTAACATTCATAATGCTGCAGTTAGGTCTATTACTATATTTTGCTTGACTGAAAGATTGAGTCATTATATTCAGGAAGGCGGAGGAGGAGGAAGAAAAGGCAGGGGAAATAAGTTTCTTTTGGCTGGTGTAATTTTTATTTTTTTGTAGGCTGCAGAGTTTAGGTCGCAGACAGAATAATTGGACTTTTAGATATACCATAAGGCATTTTTAGACAACTCGTGACAGGCAATTGCTGTTTCATCCTAGGAGAATAGAATGATGGCTACTTTTTAAATATTTTCCCCGGATTTGTTAAATATGGAGCGTCACATTGATCTCTTTGGGAGCTGCTATTCTTTTTGTCAGCAGCTTTCTGTATGCAGGTAGTTTGAAAGACTGCAGGGTTCAAAGCCCAGAACTAGCTATGTGGGCATGGGCCAGTGGCTTACTCCCTCTGTGCTTCTGTTTCCTCATGTATAAAATAGACACTGGGGCCGGCCTGGTGGTGTAGCAGTTAAGTTTGCAAGCTCCACTTCTGGGGCTGGGGGCAGGAGCAGGGGTGGGGGCGGGCGGGGGGGTTCCCCAATTTTGATCCTAGGCACGGACCTGCACACTGCTTGTCAAGCCATGCTGTGGCAGGTGTCTCACATATAAGTAGAGGAAGATAGGCATGGGTGTTAGCTCAGGGCCATTGTTCCTCAGCAAAACAAGCAGAATTGGCAGTGGATGTTAGCTCAGGGCTAATCTGCCTCCAGGAAAAAAAAAAAAAAAGATGTAATAATGTTGCCTACCCTATAGGGCTATCAGGAGGATCAACTGCAAACAGTATATGAATGGTACTTCGAACAGTGTACACAGTAAGCAGCCAGCACCTCTTCAGGCCATGTTGGGAGGAGGAGGGGGATGAGGTAATTCTACATTAGTGGGCTTCATTTACGAATGCATGTCAGTACTACCTTTCCAAATTTTAAAACATATAAATGCCTGCCCACCCATTCTCCCCTCCCCCTGCCATACCCATGTTGAATCAGAATCCTGGGGGCCATAGCCTTTATTACAAAACCTATTTTTGGCACATGCTTCCGTTGTGAGTCACTGCTGCTAGTCCTGTCACCTGTGGCTCATGAGAGGACAGGTCTGCTGGTGAGCCTACCCCGGGCAGCGTCCACCTACTGCAGTGACTACCGGCCTGTGTAAGGAAGCGCACTTCAGAGTATCAACTTGAGTGAGATATTTTGCCACGCAGATTCTTATGAATTTTGGTTTGTAGTGAAACTTTAACTAGCCTTCCTGGCTAGTATTTGAGTTTGAGTTTAATATTTATAAGAAAACTGAAACTCTTCATAGTTATGCACACCTTACTCTGCAGAAGGCCCTCTGGGAAGTGAGGAGTCAGAATGCAGAAAATGGGCACCATTTACCAACAAATCCACTAGAGCATCTGCCTCAGTGTTCCTAGGGCTGAGTTCTTTATCATTATGGTTACAACTTAACTTTTGGGGGGGTGAGGGTTGGATTTTTTTTTTCAAGAAGATTAGCCCTGAGCTAACATCCGCTGCCAATCCTCCTCTTTCTGCTGAGGAAGACTGGCCCTGAGCTAACATCCGATCCCATTTTCCTCTACTCTATATGTGGGACACCTGCCACAGCATGGCTTGATAAGTGGTGCATAGGTCGGCACCCGGGATCCAAACTGGTGAACTCCAGGCCACCGAAGTGGAACATGTGAACTTAACTGCTGTGCCACTGGGCAGGCTCTGGGATTTTTTTTACTGACATCATAATAGTTTATAACATTGTAAAATTTCAGTTGTACATCATTATTACTCAGTCACCATATATATATATGTGCCCCTTTATCCCTTATGCCCACCTCCCCTTTTCCCCACTGGTAACCACTAATCTGTTCTTTTTTTCCATGTGTTTGTTTATCTTCCACATATGGGTGAAGTTATATGGTGTTTGTCTTTCTCTGTCTCGCTTATTTCACTTAATATGATACCCTCAAGGTCCATCCATGTTGTTGCAAATGGGACAATTTTGTCTTTTTTTGTGGCTGAGTAGTATTCCATTGTGTACGTATACCACGTCTTCTTTATCCACTTATGGGCGCTTAGGTTGCTTCCACATCTTGGCTATTGTGAATAATGCTGCAGTGAACATAGGGATGCATAAGTCTCTTTGTATTGTTGATTTCAAGTTCTGTGGATAAATATCCAGTAGTGGGATAGCTGGGTCATATCCTATTTCTCTTTTTAGTTTTTTGAGGAATCTCCATACTGTTTTCCATAGTGACTTCACCAGTTTGCATTCCCGCCAGTAGTGTATGAGAGTTCCCTTTTCTCTACATCCTCTCCAACATTTGTTATTTTTTGTCTTGGTAATTATAGCCTTTCTTACAGATGTAAGGTGGTATCTCATTGTAGTTTTGATTTACATTTCCTTAATAATTAGTAATGTTGAACATCTTTTCATGTGCCTATTGGCTATCTGTATATCTTCTTTGGAAAAATGTCTGTTCATTTCCTCTGCCCATTTTTTGATTGGGTTGTTTTTTATTTTGTTGTTAAGTTGTATGAGTTCCTTATATACTTTAGAGATTACCTCCTTTTTGGATATATGATTGGCAAATATTTTCTCCCAGTTTGTGGGATGTTTTTCGTTTTGATCCTAGTTTCCTTAGCCTGGCAGAACCTCTTTAGTCTGATGAAGTCCTGTTTGTTTATTTTTTCTTTTGTTTCCCTTGCCTGAGTAGACATGGTATTCAAAAATATGCTTCTAAGACCAATTTCAAAGAGTGTACTGCCTGTATTTCCTTCTAGGAGTTTTATGGTTTCATGTCTTACCTTCAAGTCTTTAATCTATTTTGAGTCTATTTTTGTGTATGGTGTAAGATAATGGTCTACTTTCATTCTTTTTCATGTGGCTGTCCAGTTTTCCCAGCACCATTTATTAAAGAGACTTTCTTTTCTCCATCGTATGTTCATGGCTCTTTTGTTGAAGCTGTCCATACATAAGAGCTTTTATTTCGGGGTTTTCAATTATGTTCCATTGATCAGTGTGTCTCTTTTTGTACCTGTACCATGCTGGTTTGATTACTGTAGCTTTGTAGTACATTTTGAAGTCTGGGATTGTGATGCCTCCAACTTTGTTCTTTTTTCTCAGGATTGCTTTAGCTATTCGGGATCTTTTGTTGTTCCGTATGAATTTTAGGATTCTTTGTTCTATTTCTGTGAAGAATGGGTTATGACTTAGTTTTCATCTTGGTTCAGTTCTTTGTGATTGTGTTCTGTCTTCTGATTTATCATTGCTACAGTGCTTCATCATGACCTGCTGGTGCCCGTGTTCTTGAGGCATTCTGCTCCATGAACAGCAGGATGCAAATCCTAGTAACTTCTCTAAAAATCGCCTCTGTGGAAAAATCTGTTTGTTGGGAGCTATAAGTAAATCAGAAATTTCTAGCCTTCCAGAACAAGCATGAACACAAAGAATGAATGGATTTTTATTCACGTTTATGCAGCACGTTTCCCTGTCTCATGAGAGTGTAGAGATAGCTTGGCTCATGGTGATAAAAATGTCCAGGCACCTCTTTCCATCCCTGTACACTGCCAAAGCCAGTGACAACTGGCTTGCACTTATGGCTCAGATTGGAAATTTGAATTTTCTTCCATTTAGAATTTTATAGCCATATTTTTCATATGTTTCATTTTTAAAGGTAACATGCTAGTAGAATCTAGCATGTTATCTTTAATGAAGTACTACCTTAAGATAATTACTTTAAAATATACAATGACATTTTTTTAGCCACCTGTATATAATTTAATACTTTTTACATACATGTAATATTTGGAGTGCAAATTTTTTAAAAATGGGAAAAACTGAAGTCCATAGAGTTTGTAACTTTCACAAGGTCACACAATGACTTGGTGCCAGCCCCCAAATGAAGCCCAAGTCATGTTTTAACCATCACTCTGTTCTTATTCATGTCTACTACTGCTTTTGGTAATCAAGGACATAAAAATATTTCATATAAACTCCACAGTGCATGTATGTATGCATATGTATCAATAACATTTAATTATATGAGATATATATTAGACATTCATATATATGTATCAATTAGATGTAGTGTATGTATCTCTATGTATATAAATTTCATCATTGCTGGCTTCATTTAGAATTTTATGGTGTCCTTTCACTTCTGCTTGAATTAAATTTTTTAAATTGCTTTTTATCACTTAGTATAGATTGAGTTCCTTCCTTCCTTCACTTTGGGAAAGTTTATTCAAAATTTAGATATTGAGTTGTTATAATACTGATTCTTCCAGCACCTCAAAAGTCCTTTGAATATCTGTCTCAATTATTTCCAGGTTGTAGTTGAATCTTTCATTTGATTTAACAAGTTTGGTACTTTTCTTAGGAGGGAATAAATAGAGAAAATATTCTCAGGACAAACAAACATTAAAGTCATGTCTATTTCAGGATACTAGTAACAAAGTTGTAAATGAATTGGTTTGCTCACTAAACCTTGTGGCCTTGCCCATGAGTTGTATTTTGAATGGCAGTTCAGCAACCCTTGCTAGCATTTGCAACTTCAAAGTAATTAACTACTCTTTCAGCCTGGCTGCATAAATGCCTTAGGATATCGTATAAGAGGCCCATTTCATGTCTTGGTTCAAGGAATCGATTTGCCTAATGATATAAATTGATGTTAAATCATTATGAGTTGCATCAGAACTATTTAAAGAAATGAAGAGCTACCATAAAGTTGTAGTTTATAAACAATGGGAACAATATTTTAGTAAATTTACACTAAATTTATAGTACCCCAAATATAATTCATCCTTAAGAGTCTTATTTTTACTCAGTTTATTGAGATTTCCCCAGCTATTTAAAAACGTTGGTATGACTCATCATACCTTGGATACAGAAAAGAACAAAGACATTCCATCCCAGCAACTAATGTTACTGGTTTCTTAGTTGGTCTCGGGACCCACCTGGTATCGTCTCGGGGGCCAAGGTCAGATGTAGATGCTCTGAGGTCCAGTTCAGCAGGAAACATGACTGTGATCAAGTGGCTGTGTTGCCATGGCAAGCACAGAAGCAGCAGCATGCAAGCCAGCAGATGCCAGTGATAGAACGTAGCAGACTTTATTTTCCGTGCGTTCATATGAGCTAAATGAGGAGTTAAAAACAAAACACACCCAAAAGGAACAAACTACCTGCGGAAGCATTCTTGAAAAAAAACACTAGATCTTATGTTTTTCTCAGTTGGAGATTCATTAAGATGGAAATATGTTTTTCATACAATTATTTCCTAATATCCTTTGTGGTGCCACTCACGTTGACGCTGGCATATGGAATGCCTTTATGTGATGCCTAGTGAGCCACTCAGCTAGCGCCTAACCAATGCACTGGGAATACTATTTAAAACAATGGTGTCTCTCTCTCCCTTCTCAGACAATGATCTGGAAAAAGTCAGTGTCAGGTTTTAAACAATGAGAGAGACTTTCTTGGGTTGTTAAGAATGTTTGCTGTTGATTGCTTAGAGTCTTATCAAGCTGGGCGTAGCTTGTGCTGAGCATCAGAGCTTTCTTTCCGTTCGCTGCTTTAATAAGACTCATTACTGGAAGTTCCCTGAACAGTAGCAGTGGTGGACTTTATTATCCAGACTGCTCACTTCTCCTGGAGCTGAATGAGCCCACTGTGATAGTTTTTTTGGGAAACGAGTCATCCTGGAAATGCATTTATGATGAGATAAACTATAATTTTGGCCATATTTTTAAAGTGATGATATTTTTGGAACATAAATATGAGGAAACTGAATTTAATGATATAACTAGTACCTTTGATGATTTTGAAGACATTTCCAATAACGGGGTTGACAACAGCAGAGTGCCTCCTAGAGCTTAAATACTACCACTTGAGAGAGATTTAGCAAGTTACTTTTAGTGGGGGAAAAAAAAATCTTTTGATGTTTATGTAGCTGCCAAAGAAAAATGAATTCTGTCCTCCAAGGAAATTGGGGGTATATTTACTTGAGCAAGCTTAGGTTTTTAAATGTTTATTTATTTATTTATTTTTCTTATTTTTTTGGTGAGGAAGATTAGCCCTGAGCTAACATCTGCTGCCAATCCTCCTCTTTTTGCTGAGGAAGATTGGCCCTGAGCTAGCATCTGTGCCCATCTTCCTCTCTTTTATATGTGGGACGCCTGCCTCAGCGTGGGTGGGTGGGTCCATGCTTGGGATCCGGGCTGACGAACCAGGGCCACTGAAGCAGAGTGCGCCAACCACGCCACTGGGCTGGCCCTGCAAGCTTGGGTTTTAAAGATGATTTATTTCACAAATCTGAACATTGTGAAAATCTTTATCAGTATGCTTTTTATTATTAACCTGAACAAAACCATTCTCTTCAATTCATTCCTGCAATTTTAATGTCTTCTGTGTTTTAATAATTGATGTACTTAGCTCTTCTAAACTGAAGACCAAAATGTCTGAAACATGGCTCTCTGCTTTGCCTTTCAGAACCACCTGTTCCCATTGCCCCACCTCAGCTTGCCTCTGTAGGGGCGACCTACCTGTGGATACAGCTCAACGCCAACTCCATCAATGGGGATGGGCCCATTGTCGCCCGAGAGGTAGAGTACTGCACAGCAAGTGGGAGCTGGAATGACCGGCAGCCAGTGGATTCCACGAGTTATAAAATTGGGCACCTTGACCCGGATACAGAGTATGAGATCAGTGTGCTTCTCACCAGGCCCGGGGAGGGTGGTACTGGATCTCCTGGGCCAGCTCTGAGAACAAGAACAAAGTGTGCCGGTGAGTATGGGAAACCTGGAACTAACTGTCCTGGTTCTGGGCATTGACCTGCAGCACTGGTGTCTGTCGAGTGGCCAGCAGGCTTCCCTCAGCTCTGTCAGAATCTGTACAGGCACAAAAAAATTCCCTCCACCTGTGAACAGTAGCCCTATGGACTTCGGGACCTCAAGGCTTGGTATCTCTCAGGAGACCTCCACCCCTATGTTTCCTATTCTTTTTTTTTTTTTTTTTTTTTGAGGAAGATTAGGCCTCAGCTAACATCTGCTGCCAATCCTCCTCTTTTTGCTGAGGAAGACTGGCCCTGAGCTAACATCCGTGCCCATCTTCCTCTACTTTATATGTGGGACACCTACCACAGCATGGCTTGACAAGTGGTGCCACGTCCACACCCAGGATCCCAACCAGCGAACCCCAGCCCACCGAAGCAGAATGTGCCTGCCAACTTAACCACTGCGCCACCAGGCCGACCCCTGTTTCCTATTCTTAATTTACACCTTCCATGAGTATCACATAGTTCATATTGAATTATCCCTAAGGTTGACAGGAACTGTCACTTTAATGCTGTCTGCTCATAGGTCAGATGCTCTCATCATGATCCCTTTGTTTTATCTTCACAGTTAATGTGCTTGTAGCCTGGAGGGGCTTTGGAATAATAGATTCCAGCTTAGAGATAGCTTTAGAGCTGTGTTTTTATTGATGGATATTTAATGGAGGGGCTGCTTGCCAATGACATGGGGCCCATTTGTAAAGTAAGCACAGGTGATTTGTGAGCTTCATGCAGTCTTTAAGTTTAGATTATCAAGTTCTGATCGACTGTGCTGAACTCGTTCTGCAGCTTAAGTAAAAGGAGGGTTGATGGAGAGAGAAACGTAGTCTTAGAAAAATCAAAACCTAAAGAAGGCTCCCATGAGGGCTTATAGTGTTGTTTCCACAGGGCTGCCCTTGGGTAGGAAGCAGAGAGAAATGGTATATTGGGATGCTAAAGTGTCCATTCATCATTTAAATGCACAATCCCTATATTGAACTGTGGGCTGAGGTGAGGAGGTTCCATACGTTTTTATGGACTTAATTGATTCTTCAGACAGAATTATTTAAGAAGACATTTATCAATATGTTTTTTTTTTTTAAGTTTTAAAAGTACTCAGAGCACAGTCTGACACTGTCTCATAGGAGAAATGATTAAACCGTAACAGTTGTAGCTGTTTCATTGTTTCTTCATAATTTACAGTAAACTATTTCCACAGGTTAAAAACTCATAGAAAATTTTTGGTTTTTTTAATTTTATTTATTTATTTATTTTTTTTTTTGAGGAAGATTAGCCCTGAGCTAACATCTGCTGTCAATCCTCCTCTTTTTGCTGAGGAAGACTGGCCCTGAGCTAACATCCGTGCCCATCCTCCTCTACTTTGTATGTGGGACGCCTGCCACAGCATCGCTTGCCAAGCGGTGCCATGTCTGCACCGGAGATCCGAACCGGCGAACCCCAGGCCTCCAAAGTGGAACTTGCGAACTTAACACACTGCACCACTGGGCCAGACCCTGTTTTTTTGTTTTTTTAAAAAAATTTTCATTAGAAAAGGGAACGGGCACCTTTTTTATTCAGGGGTACCTTTTTTCTGCTACTGAGTGCAATGACGGGCCTGTTTTAGCCAACGCTGGGTCTGTTTCCCAGACACCACACCCCTGTGCTCACGTTGTCCTCAGTGCGGAGTCTCTGAATAAGGACTGCTGTTCTGGGCTGGTGATGTCCACAGCCCTGGTGGGTGGTTCTAAGGAGAAACGAGTTTCATAATCCTTTCTCTTCTTCACTTCTTTAAACCATACTACCTCCACTCTCTCTTTCATTTAATAAAATTTCCCTTCCATTTTGTGAAATAACTTCTTATATTATCTTATCATGTGTTGTAATGCAAACAATAGTATGTATAATACTACATAATATTGCAGTATTGATTGACGTAGGATTATTTTTGGGTCTGTTACTTATTTTATAACTGCCTTGTGAAGTATCCAGGGCAGATACTGTGCTCCCCTGATTACAGGTGGGGAAATAGAAGCCCACGTGATCTGCCATCCTCCTCTAAGCATGCTCTGTCAGCAGTGAGTTTACTGTTATTCCTCTTCAGTGTTATTTTGAGGCATCCTGTTTTGGCCATGGCGTTACACCTCACTTGAGCAAGGAAGCTGATGATAAAGCGCCCGTTTTACTCTTACATTTGCTTGCTTCAGTCAACAGTGTTCCCAGTATGTCGCCCACTGGCATTAAACATTTTTGAAACACTTGTAGTGGGCAAATCAGTCTTGCGAAATAGAAGTCTGTTAGGTGAGAAGAGACACAGTTAGAAAGGAGAGGGAAGACGTGTTGGTTGGCTGAGGAAGTGACGTCCCATGAGACTTAACTGGATGAAGAAATATAGTTTCCCCCTTTCCTGGTTTGAGGCTTTTGAGAAAATCTGCAGATAAGCCTGGTGACTGCTGTTGGTGAGAAGTGGGAACTTGTGGGAAGCAGGACTGAGTTAAAAGAAGACAAGTGCTGTAAACTATAGACTGGAAATTTGATGGTGGTCCCAGAATGTTACTCAGAAGGTTTGTGAGCATTCAGGTTCATAAAGGGCAATTCATAGATCTCATAACCTGGGAGAGACTCCAGGCATTCCACAAAGTAGATGGAAAATGTCCTTGGCCAGGCTTAAACAGTGGATGAACCTAATAGGATCACATGTAGTGGGAATAATGCTACATTTATCCTGGGTGACTTAAAAAGCCAAGAGCACTAGTATGAAATTAAAGTAAAAATAGTTAGCAGCAGCGTATATAGAAAAAAAAAAAAAAGCTTGAGGATTTGGCTTAAATGCACACAAATCTACAATATGAATTATATTAATCAATCTGAAATGCCATTGCCTCACCCTCCTCCACCCAAAGAAAACCTCTAATATAATCCTAGATTGCATTAAGAAAGCAAAATGCCTGTGTTGAAGGAGGTGATAGTCTTAGTCTTCCTGTAATTATCGCATTTGTTTCTGGGTCCAGTGTTTTAAAAGAGGGAGCACAAAACAGACTGTGCTCAAGGGAAAGCAACTAGGCTAGGAAAGGTTCTGGAACCTTGCTTGACCATTGAGGAATGATGGAAAGAACTGAGAAAAGCACTGAGGAAGAACAGGGTTTCTGTGCAAATCTAACAAGAACTGAGGCATGAATAGTGAGTTTCCAGCGGCTGATCCGTCCAAGCAGAACTGGACTTTATGGAAGGCCTCGTCTTCAGAAGAGGTGGTGCTGGTTGCCCCTGAAGATCTCTTCAACATGAAAATCCTATGGTTCACGTGGTGTTCTCTGTCTAATGAAGTACTCCGTCATCTGTTTCACCCTGAAAGCCTTTGAGTTTCACTTTTATTTTATTCTTGTCCAAATACTCCATAATCATGCTTCTCCTCTGCAGGCCACTGGAGGTCTGTGATGATGTTTGCAAAAACTGGAGCAAAAGGGGGAAAATAGTGAGTTTTTAATCCTGCTGAATAGATTAAACTTGAGGGACTGACTCCTATTCTGAGATTTTCTGCCGGGCTTTTGTGCTAAAATAACCTTTTTTTGAAATGATAATTCTGGTGGGTATTAGAGCCAGAGTCAGCAGTGGAGAACACAGGCTGTGGGACCAGGCTGCCTGGGTTTGAGTTCTGACTCTGCCCAGAGCTGTGCATGTGAGTGTGGGTATGTTCTCTGAGCTGCTGTTGCCTTATCTAGAAAACGGGATATATCTCGTAGTGTGGCTGTGAAGCCTTAATGTGCTCTTGCATATAAGGCACCTAGAAAAGAACCTTACATACAGCAAGTAGTTGATAAAAGCTAACTGCTGGGGGCCAGTCCCATGGCCGAGTGGTTAAGTTTGTGCGCTCCGCTTCAGCAGCCCAGGGTTTCACTGGTTCAGATTCTGGGCGTGGACATGGCACCACTCGTCAGGCCATGCTGAGGTGGCATCCCACGTATCACAATAGGAAGGCCCACAACTAATAATATACAACTATGTACTGGGGGGATTTGGGAAGAAACAGCAGAAAAAAAAAAGATTGGCAACAATTGTTAGCTCAAGTGCCAATCTTTAAAAAGAAAAAAGCTAACTGCTATTAAAAATTTTTGATCTTTTAACATTTTCATTCAAAAGAATTAGATGTTGGCAACCTGATTTTATTGCCTTAGTGTTTTAGGAATATTATTTATCTGGTAAACTGAAAATCTGAGGACCACTGTAGTATATTATGGGCTCACAGAATTCCCTGCAATTGAGCGCTGCATTTATGACAGGCATCATTCTCTCATTTCTTCTGTGAAATCTGTTTCTCTTGGACAAGCTCTCTGTTTTCATTTCTGTGCTGCACCAGTGAAACCAATCCGATCGTGTTTTGGTGACACCCATGAAACTGCATTTCACTTCTTGCATTAAAATGGCCAGATCACTATTTATTGCCCATTGCTGTGCAATGGAATTGATTTTCACGTGTAGCTTGTAGACACAGTCTCATTACCTGGGCAGATCTCTTTCAGGAATTGTGTTGTAGTGTGCTTCCAGAGCTCTTCTTGTGCTTCTGCAAATTATTTTCAAATATATGCACAGGCTGTCCACATGCGACCTTGATCAAATCCCTTAGCTTCTCTGGGTCCACCTCTTCGTCTCTAAATAGCGGCAGAGACAACTGCCCAGACAATATCTGAGGTGTTTTTGAAGATCAGGTTAGATATTATCTGTCAAAGCATTTTACAGATGATAAAATGGTCTGCCTGTATGGGGTATTTAAAAAAAATGATTATAGTCAGGAGCTGTTTTCAAGATGTATACATATATCCAGTTATTTTCCAGCTCTGCAGTTCAGCTCCAGTTGGGTAACCCCAGAGAGCTGAAATTACTTCAGTATCCAGTTAAGCAAAATGCAATTTAGTTTGTGTTTTCTATTATATCTTACATTCTTATAAGTATGTGCAGCCTATATATAATAACCCATTAAGTGGTAAGTACTTGTAAAAGAGAAACAGGTGATGCTGCTAGATTAATTTTCACGGTGGACTTCTTATGTGTTTTATTTTGGGATATTACTCTTTATGTATCCTAGTTATTGTTTAACTGTGGTTAAGTGGCTAGCTAATAACTGGCCCCAGGAGCTAAAGAAGGATGATGATAAACTAATGACTTAACAATTAAGATGGGTGAGAATAAAAGAAAAATCTCAGCTGAAATGCGTTCTTTAGAATTAAGATAACTAAAAATCTTTGAAAAAAGAGATGATTGTAGCTTTTAAAAATGTGCTTATAAGATATTTATTGAGCACCCATATTTACAAAGCACCGTTCCAGGCCCTGATGGTGGAGAAACAAGGCAAGATCCTACCTTCAGGCTGATGTACTTGGGGCTAGTGGAGGGAGGAAGTGTACACGCAATAAACAAATATATATATGCATGTATAATATAAATGCTGTGAAGGAAAATAGAGAGAGAAAGAATGGAGGGGCAGGAGATTTTTTATTAGATTATTTTTTAATGTTAATTGTAAAATAACATAATACAAAATTTGCCATCTTAACCATTTCTAGGAGTACAGTTCAATAGTGTTAGGTACATTCAGCTAATCTCCAGAACTTTTTCATCTTGCAAAACTGAAACACTATACCCATTAAACAGTAACTCCCTGCTCTCCCCACTTCGCAGGCCCTGGTGTGCACCATTCTACTTTCTGTCTCTATGAATTTCACTACTCTAGGTACCTCACGTAAGAGAACTCATACAGAATTCGTCCTTTTGTGTTTGGCTTATTCCACTTTGCATAGTGTCCTCAAGTTTCACCCATTTTATAAAATATGGGATTGCACCTTTTTAATTACTCTGATAATTGTACTGTGTATACTTAGTTTATGTGATTCTTTGCAAACTAGTTTGATACTTTAAGCAGTGACTTTAGTTTTTAATTAAATTAATAATTTTCAGAGTTTAGAAATGCTTCATCTCTCTGACGTATGGCAGTCTTGCCTACTAAAGCAGGTAGTACTGCCATGTCTCCAGAGAGTCACAGTACAAGTAAATGCTATGAGTGGTGGTGTCTCCCATCAGTAGTCAGCCTCTGTTTGTCGAGAATAAAGCGTGCTATATAAGAAAGCAGAGGGTTTTCTTTATACAGTACCATTCTTTTAAACTAGTTATGGTGGGTAAATTTTTATAGCTGTTTGCATAGAAGGGTATATTTATTTTATATATGAGTTGTTGAAACCTTTTACATAACTGTAAGAGCTTCAAATATGTGTTACATTAAAATTAATTTTTGTTCTTTTTTTTTGAGGAAGATTAGCCCTGAACTAACTATTGCCAATCCCCCTCTTTTTGCTGAGGAAGACGACTGGACCTGAGCTCACATCCGTGCCCATCTTCCTCTGCTTTATATGTGGGATGCCTACCACAGCATGGTTTGCAGAGCAGTGCCATGTCTGCACTTGGGATCCGAACCGGTGAACCCCGGGCCGCCGAAGCGGAACATGGGAACTTAACCACTGCACCACCAGACTGGCCCCTAATTTTTGTTCTTAATTGCTTTGCTAACATGCAGTTATTGCTATCTTATCTGTAGTACTTTCAGTGACAGAAGATAGGGAACATACTTTTCATCTACTTCAAGTCACTTCACCTTCCAGTGCTCTTTAGTCTGTAAGAGATTGAGTTTGTGCCCAACTCGTTATGGTGTACATTTTCGTGTATCTCGTGTCCTTTGTGATGGCAGCTGAATTGTTGCACTAGAACAGATGTATTTGTGTAGCTCTCTTGCATCCTTGCCATCTGCTTTGATGGACACATGCATCCACAAACAAGGGCTCAACAGTCCTTCAGGGCAGAGGCCCAGCATCCTGGACTGGGGAACGTTCTGCTAACTACAAGGTTCAAATTCTACGTGGTCTTTTATCATATTCCCTGAGAACATCTCTTAGAAAGCTTATGTAGTCACACCCTCTGTCCTAGCAGGTCCAGTCTAAATCTGACAAGATTTAGCTTAATATTGGCTTTCTTGACCTTGAAAATAAAACAGCCAGTTATTTTACCAGCAAAACAAGTTGATTCAGGAAGAGCCAAAGAACTGCAGTTCAGGATGTCTCTGCTTTGGTTGTCCATTGGCAAATACAACAGTCAAGGAGATAAACATTATAGGGAAAAAGGAGGAAATTGGGAGAGGTCATTTTGAATGACAGTCCATTGGAGAAAAAGCAGGAGTTCAGGGTTGTGGTGGCTTCTCATTGGCTGAGTTGCTGGGGTAGTCAATTTCTGTTTGGGATGCAGTGTACATTTCTTCCTGTAATTAATAATTCTTTTTAGTTGAGGACTTCAGTTGGCGTCTGTAATTGACTATCTTTTCTGTAATTGACCTTGAGTGGTACTGTGTGGGAGCTCCCTCTTCTGGCCTCCTGACTCCATTTTAAGTGAGGGTTCTCCTGATGAATTTTCACATTTTGAAATATTAATTCCCTGTATTTGCTAAATGTGACACTGGAGTGACTCATTTTAAATACACCTGAATGAGATTCACATATGGAAAATTAGTGACGACGGGTTTCTTGACAAGGGGGCCTTACATGAAGCCTGAACTGTGGATTCCTACATTCTACTGAAGGCTGGTCTCTCTGTGTCTATTTATATATTATTCTTATTCCTTTTGTGAGAGAAAAAGAAACATTCAGATTGGAATGAGTCTGATCTGAAATTAAACTCTGCCGAAACCTCATTTGTTTTCTTCCTAAATCAAGGACATCCAGATTTGTCTTTTCTGTATAAAACTGTTGCCAGCGTTACAATACATGTTTGGACTTACACAGCTGACCCACAGGCACACAGGGGCAGGTGGGAGCTCGTCTAAGATCTGACAGTGGCTGTTTTTCAAAATGAATGCAGGTCAAAGACCTCATTGAATGGAACATAATTTATTTTTAATCTAAGTTTATTTACCAAGGAAAAATTAGAGTGTTCTAATTCTAAAATAGCTCTGCCAGAGGGCAACATGTTTTTAACACATTTCCAACACATTAAACCATTAAGAACCTTTTTTTAATTAGAAACATTAACAGGGCATAGAAAGTATCTTCCTGTTAGACTGCAGGTGTAAATACACTTGCACTGGGTAGCATAGCGTCCGGGCAGAGGACAGGAACCTAGCAGCAGCCCAGCTCCTTGTTTATTCTAGTATCTTCAGTCCCTTCACGCCCCAGAGGCTTTGCAATGCCTCAACCTAAACCCTGCTGCCTTTAAACACTGGTTCAGCACCTTCCGCGTCTGAACCCACAGGCCATGGCCGCGGGCGGACAGTGTGGAAATGCTTGAGCCATTCTGCGTGAAAAGGTTTGGAGGCTCCTCTGAAAGGATGGGACGAATGAAAGTGGTTGCCGTTAGTTATGCAGTGGCTTCAAGTGCCCCGCTAGTTCTCTGGAAGGCGTCAAGCAGGCCAGTTGGCTGTGAAAGATGAGCGTGCTCTAGGCGAAGTTTGGAAGTCTTTGTAGGCAACTTCCTGTGTAGCTTTGAATGAGATGAGCAGGTAGGGAAGATTAAGAGAAAGATCTGGGGACTGTCAGTCAGTGGCCTGTCTTCACCCGTTTGTGCCTCTGATGGACCCTTTAACATTGAAAATCACATTTTGTACATCTATGAGGGGCTTGAACAAATTTCTCGTTCTAGTGTTCCGATTCTTTCAGTCTCTGTCTGGGGGCGGTGGGGGGGTGTTGCTATCGTAGAGAAACATCATTATTTTCAGTATTAGTCCCTTATTGAGCACCAACCATAGTATGTTGACTGTGGTCCTAAAGCCATTGCTGGAGGATGCCTCTACTTCCCACAAAAGTATCTTCTAGAAAAAAGGAGACATCTACTAAATCTTCCTGGACAATTTTTGAAGAGACTCTCCATCATCTGAATCTTTCCCCATGTCTCAGATATTTAGCAAAAAAAAAAAGTATGGATAATGAAATTATTAATTTTATTAGAGTAAATAAATGCCTTAGTTCCTTATCAAATTTATGCTGCAGCAGAGTTGTATTTTATGGTCTCGATGTCAGCATTTGTAATACATGCATAACCAGAGTGTACTACACACTTACATTTTTTGATAGGACTTAGAGCATAATTAACCATTCTAAATTATCATAGAGCTTTGTAATTTTGTCACTACCTTTGTGAATATTTTGGACTTATTCAGAGGAGACAATGTCTATCGCTTAACTTCTTTCACTTTAAAGTCTGACTGACATGGTGTGGGTGCTGGTTCTGACACTAATACGTAAAAAGTATCCCAACAAATTACATAACTGTCCTGAACCTGCGTTTCCTAATAATTCTAGTTGATCTTCTACCAATACTATCACCTTCTTCATAGCTCTGCTGGAAGAATTAAATGTTCTCATGCATAAAAATGGTTAGCAGAGTACTTTTGTCGTCTGGTGTACCCTGAATTCTAAGTAGGCTTGCTAGCAAATTCTGATCACTGTACAAAATTGATGAACTTGTTACAAGTGAGGATAAGTACTAGTATGGCAAAATCTTCTAAGAGGACTTTTAAGCTGAGTGGGTTGGGTTTTGTTTGCCACACACATGTCAAGTTACAGTTTGCTTTAAGTGAAACAAATAATATGTATGTCCTCAAGCAAATATTCAAAAATGATTGCATGTTTACTGGAACCCGGGAAAATGTTGCATTTTGAGTCTTTCAAGTGTTGTCAGGATAGAAAACCACATAGTGACCCAGAGTCACTGGAGCTGGCAAAGAAAAGAGAATACATGTGAATGCTTTATCCTTGAGGAGTACTGCCTAGACACTAACCCCATACGTTTGCCCAGAACATGCGAAGCCGGACAATCACAGTGTGATCAGAGCAACAGGCAGCCCAGCAATATGACCCAGGTGTCCTGGGGGACATCTTTCCCTCTACTCATTGCCATGCAGACCTCAGGAAGGCGGAGGGCCTCTGTTGAATGAGACTGGAGATGAGGGTTCTGATGCTGTGGACCTGAGGAATTGAAGCACACAGGTAAAATCTGCTAGTTTGAGGACTGCTTTGAGACAGGCTTACTTGTATTTTGTGACCCTGACCCAAGAGTGGAAAGAAGTAGTCTCAAGACGACCTTTGTCTTTAGAACACTTTAGGAAAGTTCACTCTCACTTAACTTACTAGGTACACTCTGTGTTGGTGCCTGGAACCTCAAACTCAGCATGTCCAAAATCAATTGCGTGAATTGGGAAATAGATGGATTTTATCTTTGACCTCTTAAGTCCTGTTTGGATCTATTCATTCTTGCCTTGGCACACTCAGATTCATTCTCCTCTTATCAATCCAGCTCTCAACTTGTTTGTCCCCATTAATGTGGACAGATAGCTTAACAGGAACACATTCAGTGGCATTTAGCCTCCACTTAGAACTTGCCTGCTTTATCTGTAAGGATAATGCCACCCATGTTGTTAAAAACTAAATTAGTAAGAAGTAGAATAAATGAGAGCTAAAACTTGCACAGTAATAACAGATTATAAAAGCTTGATGATATGTCAAAATTTTGGTTTATGAGGGAACAAAGTATGTTCCTTTGTGTGATATTTTTGATAAGTTAATTTTAAGAATATAAAGAACGAGTAATTATGAGAATAAATCGCAAGTAAATAGAAAGCTTTAAAAATGAATAATGCATATAAATGAAATTAAAACTTACAAATACAAGAAATTTTATTAGGAAGTATGGTTATACCTATTTATTAAAATAAGAAAGATAATAGAACTGTTTGATAATCAAAATTGCTGACCTTCCATCTATGTTATTATCCTTGTAGAATGAGTAATACAAGGAATATAACTATCCAGGTAAAATATTTCTGTTGACCAAATAGCAATATGTCTTTCATACAGATCTAGACACATGTTTATATTTGGCATTGAAAAACCATAAATCATCTAGCAAAAATTATCATTAGAGAAGGTATAGATATTAAAATATATTTCTTTTTAAATGTTATGTATTGAAATTTCACTGATTTTTAGGTAGACTATGTTGTTAATTTGGATCATGAATTCATCATAAATAACATTTGTTAATGTTTATATCTTATTGATGATCTGTTTTAATTACTGAAGTCATAGATGCCACATAAGAAGGCAAAAACTTCAGAAGAACATGATGAAGTAGTTAATAGATTGCTTCATCTTTCTTTCAGTCCTTTTCCCAAGGATAGTACGTAGGTGTTTATTCTCCCATGTCTCTCTCTGTGCCCATTTAGACATATAAATATCTACACATATCTCATGTACAAGATCAGATCATATTGTATGTGGTGTTCTGCAACTGTATTTCACATCCGTCAGTATTTTCTGCTCATCTCTCTAGTTGCTAGAGTCTAGTGCAACATATGGAGATTTAACTCATTCTTAGTAGTAGCTGTTTATTATTCTGGAATATGGATACCCTAATAATTCAGCCCTTTTCCTTTTGATGGATAGTCAGGTTATTGCTGTTTTCTATTAAAAGGAATATTTCGATGAATATCTATCAATCTATCTCCTTAAAGTATTTTTATTTCTGTAGGTTACAGTTTTAAGCTAGAATTGGCAGGCCAGAGATAAGTGCATGTAAGATTTTAGTAGGGCCGGCGCATGGCGCAGCGGTTAAGTTCTCATGTTCTGCTTCAGCGGCCCAGGGTTCACCAGTTCCGATCCCAGATGTGGACATGGCACTGCTTGGCAAGCCATGCTGTGGCAGGTGTCCTACATATAAAGTAGAGGAAGATGGGCACGGATATTAGCTCAGGGCCAGTCTTCCTTAGCAAAAAGAGGAGGATTGGCAGCACATGTTAGCTCAGGGCTAATCTTCCTCAAAAAAAAAAAAAAAAATTCAAAAAAAAAAGATTTTAGTAGATGTTGTCAGATTGCTTTCCAGAAGTTTCTAGCGAGTTAAACTCCATCAGCAAGGTGTGAGAATGTTAGTTTCTGAACATGCTTTTGAGCACTGAATGTTTAGTGATCTTTTAGAATTTGTTGCTAGTTTGTCAGTTTGGAAATGGTATGTTACTGTTTAAATTTGCATTTCACTTTTTTTCATATGTTTATTGACTTTTTATATTTTTTTCATCATCATATTATCTATTTTTAGCCTTAGGATGCTTTCCCAATCTTTTTCTTTTCAATTTGTAGGAGTTTTTTATATAATGGGTTATTAACCGTTTGTCTGTCGTATGTTTTCTAAATATTTTTCATCATTCTACCATTTGGCTTTTGACTTTATTTGTAGTATATTTTGTTAAAGAGAAATGTTTACATATTATGTGCTTAAATCTATCTAAAATAAACATAAACATTAAGGCAGATAGGAACTTTACAAATAAATTGTTTTAATCAGGATATTTTGGGCTGCAAGTAAAATTAAGCCAGCTTATACAGGCTAACCAATAAGGAAATTTATTAACTTGTAGTAACAGGAAAGTTCATAGATAAGTAACAGTTTATAGTTTGTTGATTTAGTGGCTCAGTAATATTACCAAGGTCAGAAGTTCTTTCCAAATCTCGACCACTTTGGCTTCAAGCCAATGCTAGTCCTCTTCATGGTTATAAGATGGCTTTCAGAAGCAACTAGGAAAATGTCCCTTATTCAAATCTGGCCGAGGGGAGAAAGAAACGTTTCCCTAGGCCTAGAATATACCTCCTTTCTTTCAGTCTGTTAAGCCAGTTAGGGACCGATAATAATAGCCAGGGAATTTTCATGAACTGATTCACTTAGTGTCCTTATTCTCAAACTTTAATGTACTTTAGTGATGTTAGTGTGCATGAGAATCACCTGGAAGGCTTGTTAAAAGATAGATTGCTGTGTCTTACCCCAGAGTTTATGGTTCAGTAAGTTTGGCACCAGCCTCAGGAATTTATATTTCTAACAAATATGCGGGAGGCTGTGCATGTGTGGGGCTGGGAGTATACGGGAACTCTCTATACTCTCTGCTCAGTTTTGCTGTGAACCTAAAACTACTCTAAGAAAAAAAAAAGTGTACCCTTGGGACTAGAAATGGGATGAGCCATCCCTGAGCCACAAGGTATGGATAACTAAATAGCTAAACCAAATCAGGAATTGGGGGAGCTACTGGGAAGGAAGAGAGGAGGGTGAATGCTGGATAAGAACTAACAGTGTCCATTATGCAAACTAACGGTGTCTGTTATACAAGTTGATATGAGTTGAATGCAGTATGAGTTGAATGCAGTATTTGTAGTCAAATTACTATTGAGAAGTTGGGTAAGATTTATTTCTGATCTTGAGTAAATGTGTTCAAGATTGTTGAGTACTATCTAAGAATCAGAATTGAGATCTGCAAAGAATCTTGCTTTCCATATTAAAAAAAAAAAAACCTTGATTTTCGTAAGGATACTAGAAAAAATTGCTGTAGTCATTAATTAGAAATCCATTCATCATACTCAGTGTGGATCCAAGCTTAAGTCAGTTACAATGAAAGAAATTGATAATACCTGAATTGTTTAGAGGATGTTGGGATGCAATTCTGCATGGGCCTCTCATGCTTCTGCACATCTTGCCAGCAGGGGCACTGATGGCCTTTATTCTGGGTTATCTTTTCGAGGACATTTGTATAGTGAATAGCCTTGGAAGATAGAGATAGTGCCTCCTGCTGGAGCAGAGGACAAGCTGTCTTACTGTTCAGTATGATAAAAATAGTATCTCTTTCTGGAGCAGAGGGCAGACAGATTTGCTTACACCCATAATAAAAGATTTGGATTCCCTAAACATAGGGTTCTTCATATATAACACAAACCTGTTGTATATAGCATGACTTGGACCCTTCTTGTTGACCCCATGGGACTTTGGGTGCAAGGGCACCTCACAGGAACTTGAAGCTCATGCTACTTGCTCTGGTGTTAATAATAAAGTCCTTTGTCTCTGACCTAGGAGTCTCATGTCTGCCAACATCCATGAAACTGGGGCAGGTAACCTGTTAATTTGAAAGTTGGAGAAAATCTCAGACCCTTCACAGTTCTTGACAGAATATACTTAGAAGAAAAACATTAAGTTCTTTATGACTTCATCTGGTTCATACATTTTGTTGACTGGGAAATTGAGACTGGATAACTTAAGCAACTCGCACAAGTGCAAAGCGAGTCTGTTTAGACAGGTGCACCGTGAGACTGTTTGCACAAGTCATGGTGACTGCAAATGTGCACGTGCACAGTGAGTCTCTTGCTACAGAAGCAGCTCTCAGAGCCCCACTTGTGGCTCTTGGTACACTTTGCTTTTTGCCTCACTACAAAACCCTGGTCCATGAGTAAAGCCTGTAGCCCTGGTTTAGAGTTGATTTAAGGATGTAGTTGGACAGTAAGAATTTCTCATTTCTAGATAGAACCAGATAAAATTGACGTAGACTGAATGGGCTGGTTAGTTGTATATAACTAATAGATTTAACCTGACAGGGTTATTCAGCACTAAGAGATACTTGGAGGAGTAAAAGATAATTATCTGACAGGGTCATTTAGCTGTAACTCTACCAAGAACTAGAATGTAAGATTACTCGACCTTCTCTATTATTTCTTGATGTGTGTGTTTGCTTCTTGCTGCAATTCTATGAGGCTGGGTATCAATTTATTTTAAATTATAATGTGGAACTCTGACTATGAGGTATTAAATAGCCCCCTAGCCAAAAGGTTATTAGTAAGGTAGACTTAGTAAGGTGGTCACATTAAATGTTTTGTCCTCAGTTAGGCTCTCTCACATTAGCAAATCCATCCTGCTCACTTATTAGGTATACACCGGTAACATTTTTTTGTTTGTTTTGATGTATTAGCATGTATCTTCTTCTCTTTAAAAAAGAATTTCTTGGGTCCAGCCCAGTGGTGCAGCGGTTAAGTGCACACCGTTCCACTTCGGCGCCCGGGGTTCACCAGTTCAGATCCCAGGTGCAGACATGGCACCGCCTGGCAAGCCATGCTGTGGTAGGTATCCCACATATAAAGTAAAGGAAGATGGGCACGGAGGTTAGCTCAGGGCCAGTCTGCCTTAGCAAAAAGAGGAGGATTGGCAGCAGATGTTAGCTCAGGGCTAATCTTCCTCAAAAAAAAAATTTCTTTGTAGTGCTGTGAAATCATAACTCTCACTCTATATTTTATCAATATTATACCTGTCTTTAGAGCATACTGATCACATCTCAGCTTTAATTATTAAAAAGGTTTGTGTCATAATAGTAAGATTAGGATATTAACTGTTATGAAGGATCTGTGAGCAGGTGACAGCATTCTTTCGTGTAAATTGCAATACCGTTTTATAATTTTTTGAAAACACATATTTTTCCATCCTCGGAATTGCCTATAGTGATTTTTAAGCACAGTGCTTCACAGGGAAGCTGACAGAACATGACTCTGTGTTCTGCACCTGTGTTTTCTCTGTGCCATAGATCCATGGCAAAGAAAATTGACTGTTACCTGGGTGACCTGTCTCTAAGCTAGGTCTTTAATTTCATTGTGGCTATTGAAGCTCTCTCTGTAGCCCAAGTGAAAACAGCAGTGAGAGCAGAGAGATCATTTCTGGAGATGATCTGTGCCCAGCTGGCAGAGGATATCACTGACCCTCCATTGTAGTTTCCGTTTCTGCCGCCTTTGCCTAACCCTGCCTAAGGATATAAAACACACAAATGGTCCATTCTGGGGTAGAATCCTGGAGTTCCTAAGAATGACTTTGAAATAAATCAGCAATATAGATTACTCTGTATATAAAATTATTGGGGATTTGGGAAGCAGAAATTCCAACAGTTTGCAATTTATAAATCTTCCTGATAAGTTCGTGAGTTGGCACCTTTGGAAATATTTTAATTGTAGGTTTAGAAAGGTAGACCTAAGCTGCTTTTTTGGACAGATTATAAATCAAAGGTGTTTCATTTGAGACAAATAGTTAACATGTTACATCGTGTATTTGTAAGTCCAAATGAAAAATATTTAAGTTAAACCTTCTTTTTTCCAAAGAGAATGTACAGCTCATAATTTATCTGATTACTTATCTTTTTCCAGCAGTGTATGCTCAGAAAATGGTATTATTTTGAATAATTAATAGCAGACATGAAATATAAAGTAAAAAGTGAGACTAGGAAACCACAGGCCTGGTGTCTTGGTGCTGTGGTCGGGGTCCTCTTGTCTTGCAGTGTGCTGGCAGAGTGTGGGGGGCTCCACCGGAGAGGCCCTGATGGGGTTGTAGGAGGGTGTGGGATGAGCTGCACTGACATTTTGGTTGAAGCTGCTTTGGACTTGTTTCCTCTTCCTGACTAAGAAGGACTGCAGAGCAAGGGGCCAGCTCATTCACACCCTGGGTTCCATCACTCCCCGCCTCTCCACCTCCCTGTCCCCTGCCCAGCTGAAAGGGAGCTCCAGGTGCCGTCCACTGGACCTGCGGCTGCCTCCAGGAGTGCTGTGTGCTGGACATGCCCACTTGGACTACCTGGGTATCTCCAACTCTTCATCCCTAAAATGCAACTGAGCATCTTCCTCCCCACCCATAGCCTTCCCTGCCCCCAAGATAAATATTTTTCTGTCCATATCCCTTAGCTCAAGAAATAATTCCACAAACTGCCCACTCATTCCGGCCAGAAACCTTGACTCTTTGCACGACTTCACCCTCTACACTGAATCAATCACTGAATCCTGCCCATGCTTTTTCCTAAACGTCTCGGTGTTTAGAAGGTGTATCTGCAATGCCTCTGCGCTAGCCTCAGCCCCTAGCCCTGCTGACTCTGCACCCTCCAGCTCCTCACTCTTTATTCTTTTTGGTCCCCTCCAGAGTGTCTCTATCCTGTAGTCAGAGATCTCTTTAAAATGTGGTTGTAATCAGACCGTGTCTAAGCAAAAGTGGAAAGAAAATAAAATACAGACTCCTTGACACTCAGCAGCCCCGCACTTGCCGCCTCTCTGTTCTCCACCGCTGGTCTCACAGGCTGACATGCCAGGGCGTCTTGTGAGCTGACCTGTCTCCCCCGCTAGCATGTCAGCTCCAGCAGGGCAGGGGTTTCTGTCCGTCCTGTTTGTGGCGCTGGGGCCATCGAAGGAGTGGGCACGAATGTCTGGCTGTGTTCCCCACTGTCTGGCCCTGGCCTCCCTCTCCATCAGCTCTCACCGTTGGCTCCTTGCTCTCTCAGCTCAGCTTCATTGTACTTCGTTCATTCCCTCAACTCCAGCTGCTCCTTCCTGCCTGGGAAGCACGGGAGATGTGCCCCCTGCCAGAACTGTTTCCCCGCTTCACCACTGTGTGCCTCCCCTTCAGATCTCTGGTGAAATATCGCTTCCTCAGGGACCTTTTCCCTGAACTATCTCTAGGTGAGGTTACCATGCATTTCCTTGAGGTCATTTTATTTTATTATTTTTTGTGAGGAGGATTGTCACTAAGCTAACATCCGTGGCAGTCTTCCTCTATTTTATGAGGGACGCCACCTCAGCATGTCCTGACAAGCAGTGCTAGATCTGCACCCAGGATCTGAACCTGCGCACCCTGGGCTCCGAAGTGAAATGCACAAACTTAACTGCTATGCTACCAGGCAGCCCCCCTTCAGGTCATTTTGTAAACATCTATCTCTGCTACATGGAAGCCTCAAGTCTTCAGGAACACTGTCTGCCTCGTTCTCTGATGCATGCACAGCACCTGCCCAGGGTGAGCACTCAGCATGTACTTAGTGAGCGAATCCAGGTCATTCAGAGTCTGGATTAGTGTCTAACGAGCAGTGAATGATAAGTTTTTTTCCTCAAAGGAGCCAGTTACATCAAAGTGTGAGGCAGCCAATCTAATACCGACCTCCCAGCATCCTTTCCTCACTCTACCTGACCTGCCAGCTGAATGCCTCTGACCTCCAGGCATGCTCTTGAGGAGTGGCTGTCATGGTACAGTCCTTAAGTGTGAACAAGTGTTACGTATAGAGATGGTTCTCTGGGGCTTCTGAGAATCAGGAGGCTTTAGCAAGTTTGTGAGGGACTTCACATGGCTGACCAGATCCCAAGAGCTTACATTTCAGTCACACTGAACCTTTGCCACTTCCCGAAGCACATTGTTCTGGTGTTCTCTTGCATGCCTTCGTGCCTTTTCACATGCTTTCTCAAGAAATGCCTTTTGTTTTCTGCTTGTCAAACTTAACACACACTTTGCGTAAAGGACCTATGAGGCCTTGCCTTATTCACCATTCAGAATCAATGCCCTGTCCCCATCCCACCATAACACTTTGCACACATCTTCATTATGACATTTGTCTCATATACTCTAAAAATGTTTTCTGTCTCTGGCTCTGTCATCAGTCTGTAAAATAAAAAAGACAAAACCGTAGACTTGTTTCTTTTTGTCTCATGTGCATCGGTGGCAGCACACACCAGGGGCCCAGACATGTTTTTGATATTTAAGGAATTGCTCCTAGTGCTGTCTAGGTCAGGCTACTTTCTCCTTTTAACACATTTTCCTGTCTTCTTTGCCACCAACCTTCTTGGAGAAAATCGTCTGTGAAAGGTCATTATCAAGTTATCTCAGCATTTATTTAATGTGTGTTTAGCTGCTTTACTGTCACATAAAAACGTGTGGTAGTAAAATAAAGTAATAAAGCTGTCAGTAAAAGCTCCACTTTCACTCAATATTTAATGCTAAAGAGCAAGAGACATTTGCAGTTTTTATCCGTAATGGTAAATCAGCATTATCAAGGGTGGTAGCTTACCAGTTTGCCTTGAAATATTGTTAACTTGATGAATAAAAATGTAAATTGTTAGAATATAATGTGGTCTGCAAAGCAGGGTGTTTCAGCATTCCTCATGGAATAGTCTTCAGATAAAGTCAGAGTATGAAACGGCCCCATGCCACCAGGCCACCTGGGGTTTCTAAGCAAAGGGCAGTGATGACTGCTGACCAGCAGTCATAGTCATTGACGAATCAAGAAAAACGCCCCCTCTGATACTGTCTTTGATGCATTATAATTTATAAGGTATTGCCACATCCATTTTTTTGCCTAGTTCCTAGAATGGCTGTGAGATAGATAACAGTATCCTCATTTTCCAAATCAGGAAGCTGAGGTTCTGAGCGCTTATGTGATATCCGAAGGTCGCACAGAACTCGGAAACAGTTCCGTGTGGGGCTGACTCCATATTGGCTTCCTTCTGTTATGGCACAGCTACTTTGTTGCTAGGGAACTAAAAATTTCAAAGTGATACAAGTGTAGATAATATTTAGAAACTCCACCATCACAATTAATATTCAGAGAATAAACTTCACGGAGTGTCAAAGGGCCAGGTGGACTCCAGACTAGCTGTGGTCCTAACCACCATCTAAGGGACAGGCTGGAATGCAAATGGAAGTTTATTGGGAGTCTGGGACAGTTTTCCAAAATCATCAGCCCATTGTCCCTGACGGTATAAACCTTTCAGAACTCACAGAAAAGTAAACCTTTATTTCAGAATTATACTTTGAAGTTGGAAGATAAAAGGAGAGCTGTCTAAGGCTCAATACTCAAATAGATGGGCTGAAAACATTTTAAAAAATTCTAGAGAGCTTATCAGAATTTGAATGAATGTGATAGTTCAAGTCCTCAGTACTGTGTAACAGGGCTTAAAGCAGCCTTAGCTCAGCCTAACACATGGAATCAAACTCTTTTGTGGGGTTTTGCAATGTGTTTTCATTTTCTCAGGAAAGAAAAAAACAGATTTCCTTGCTTTTATGTACCTGGTTGCCTTGGAGTATTTTCCATTCTGTGGTTCTGGTCCGTTCTTAGAGCAAAGCAGAGAACCACAGTGGCACTTATTCAAATTTGTGATTGCCAGCCATTGCCTGGGCAGTGTTTCCCATCACCTCCTTGTGCCAGAGGGAGCCAGCATTGTTTCCCTGGAGATAGGAAGCCCAGGCCCAGCCTCAGGAACAGTGGATGCACCTCCCCACATGACGGTGCTGTGGTTCCTTAGAGATCCAGCAGCAGTGGCAGGCGCTGGAGTTAACCTAGCACCAGTAAGCAGTGGAGGTCATGTATGCACTGGCATGGTCCAAGTTTAGCAAACAGTTTTCAGTTTGGAGAGTATCTTTATACACAGTAATTTACAGTGGTGTTCTGGGTTGGTATTATGGGCTGGATTGTATTCTCTCAAAATTCATTTATTGAAGTCCTAACCCACAGTCTTCAGAATCTGACTGTATTTGGAGATAAGGTCTTTAAAGAAGTAATTAAGTTAAATTGAGGCCATTAGATTGGGCCCTAATCCAGTATGACTGGTGTCCTTATAAGAAGAGGAGATTAGGACACAGGCACACACAGAGGGACGACCATGTGGAGACACAGGGAGACGACAGGCATCTGCAAGCCCAGGAGAGAGGCCTCAGGAGAAACCAGGCCTGCTGACGCCTTGATCTTAGACTCTCCTGCCCCCCAGGTCAGTGAGAAAATAAATTTCTGTTATTTAGGCCACTCAGTCTGTGGTGCTTTGCTAAGACAGCCCTAGAGATCTAAGACAGTTACCCCAATATGGAGACTGCGAGTTGAACACAGGTCTTTCGAGCTATGACTGTACTCCAAAATCTATCTTTAGTTCCCCACTCCCCACTGGATGCCTCTTGAGAAACGTGTAAAAGTTTATGTAAACCCCTGTTAGACCGTGTTGTGATAGGATTTTAAAAGGATTATTCTTACATTATAACGAAAAGAAGGTTGACTCAGTTGTGATTATATGAGTCAACTGAAGCTGGCTAAGCCACTGGTAAAGGAACAAGTGGAGAAATATTTACTGTCTTTAATTTTTCTTAAATTATTAATAGCATAAGCTCTCACTTCAAAATACTTAATATATAATAGAAGTGAGAATCAGTGAACTGGAGAAGAGCAGTCGTGAGTGTTTCTTGGCAGCCTCTTTTTCGTTCTACTGTGTAACTCATTTCCAGGGAGCTGAGGGCAGCCCCACAGCCAGTGGCTGTCAGTGATGATTCTCAGGGGACAGAGGATGGGGAGTGGGGCCCACTGGACTCCAGGACACAGCGAGGGCTGATGTGAAAATTCTCCTGGGTGATGTTTTGATTTCAGTTTTACCTGATTTAGAAAAACCCATGAAAAGCAAATACATTTAATGCTTTCAATACCGTACTAATTTTTAAAATATATCAAAGATTAAAAACAGTTTTCAGAGTCAACATTATTGTGATTCATCTTTTCTTTTTCACAATGCATATTGATTGATTTTGAAAATTTAAGGAAACAAAAACTTTTCACCCTTCTTTGATGTCTTCAAAAGCAAGTATGCATTTGAAAATAAAAATGACTTAGAACTACTTATAGTGATCTGAAAGTTTTGGTAAAATACATGTAATCTTTTCATCAGTTTATGGTTTGAATAGAATCTTTCTAGTTTTTCTTTCCTTTTTTTTTTTTTGTGGTGAGGAAGATTGGCTCTGAGCTAACATCTGTTGCCAATCTTCCTCTTTTTTTTTTCCTTTCCAAAGCCCCAGTATATAGTTGTATATCCTAGTGGCAGGTCATTTTAGTTCTTCTGTGTGGGATGCCACCATAGCATGGCTTGATGAGTGGGGCATAGGTCCAGGATCCAAACTGGTGAACCCAGGCCCGCTGAAGCAAAGCACATGAACTTAACCACTTGGCCTCGGGGCTGGCCCCCCTAGAACTTTTCTAGTTTTTATTAGAAGAAAAGTCATAGGACTCGCTAGTAAGGGCTTTTTAAAAAACTGTTTATTGCAATAAAATATACATAACATGCTATTTATCATTTTAACCATTTGCAGGAGTACAATTCAGTGTCTTTAAATGCATTCACAATGTTGTATGGTCATTACCACTATCTATACCCAAAACATTTTCATCATCTCCAACAAAAACACTGTAGCCATGAAACAGTCACTCTCACTTCCTCCCGCCCCACAGTCCCTGGTAACTTCTGTTCTCTCTTCTATCTCTGTGAATTTGCCTGTTCTAGGTATTTCGTATAAGTGGAATCATACAATATTTGTACCTCTGTGTCTGACTTATTTCACTAAACATAATGTTTTAAAGGTCCATCCATGTTGTGGAATATATCAAAATTTCACTCATTTTTATGGCTAGCTAATATGCCATTGCATGTTTTGTTTATCCAATCATTTGTTGATGCGCTTGAGTTGTTTTCAAGGCTGCGATGAACATTCACATAAAAGTATCTGTTCAAGTTCTAAGAGCTTTTGATACAAGTTGGATTTAGGCCCCACACAATGTCAGATTGGAGACTGAGGTCAATGGAAGCATGGGGAAAATCAACTACAGAGTAAAGAACTATTGCTAACACCTAAAGGTTAGAGAAAATGTACCTTTTCTTAGATATTTGTATATACTTTGCCTATTATGTTAATATATATTCAATTAATATTTATTGGATTTAAATAGGTTGAAAGTTCACTCTATATTGTTTATCAATTATTATTATATATGCTAATATTAGTTAACACTTGGGGTAGCCTCATAGACCAAATGTAGTTAGCGGTTACGGTAGACTGTACTTTGAGGCCTGTAGAAGGTGGCACGGTTTCTGCAGGCTGAGAAGCCTGCTTTGAATCCTGGTTCTGCCACTTAAACCTTAGTGGATCACCTTGAGCAGGGGTCAGCAGAGTACAGTTCGTGGGCCAAAGCCAGGCTGCCTCCTGTTTTTATATGGCCTGTAAACTGTATAATGTTTGGGGAAAAAAACAACAAAAAAAGACAGTGATGTTTTGTGACACATGAAATTATATAAATTCAAATCTCAGTGTTCATAGATAAAGTTTTATTGGAACACAGCCCCGCTCATCCCTTTACATATTGTCTGATGTTTTTACACTTTAAAGGCCAAGTTGAGTAGTTAGGGCAGAACTACTCAGAGGCCTGAAACGTTTGTTCTCTGACCCTGTACAGAGAGTTTGCCCAGCCCTGACCTTGAGCAAGTCAAGTCGTTGAACCAGTCTAGGCCGTAGTTTCCTAGGCCCTCAGGTAGGATTGGAAACAGTTCCTCCTCGCTGGTGTCCCGCAAAGCCTAAGAAGATGATGAATGCAGAGCGCCCGGGATACTCTGCATCATAGGAGACGGGATTTTTATTTTGTGGTTATTAAGTTTATTACTATAATTGCTATTAACACAGACCTGAGAGAGCAGTGTCAATTGATGTGGCTAACGTATCTGAATAGCAAGCAAAGTAGCGGAAAAAGTGAATGCCCTCTAGTAGCTGGCATTATTGTGCTGAACCATGAGCAGTAGGCCAGAGGCCGGTGGGCTCAATCAAAATCTGTACTCATCTTGCTTACCTATTGCTATTGTTATCCCCAAATTAACCCCTCTTGATCCATCTTAACACAGAACTTTCCTTACAATGCATATCAATCTTCAATTATGAACATGAATTAAAATTTAAGCCTGACTCTCCTTGTTCCTGACTTGTAAGCATGAGAAGAAGCCCTTCTGTTCTCCTTGCCGCCAGCAGCCGCTGCACGTTTCCTCTCCACCCGTTATGTGTGTGTCCCTTCACTGCATCCTGCTGGGTAACCTCGTATTGGCCTGTTGATTTCAACTTTTCTACCATATCCACTCAATTCTTCTGGGTCAACATTTTTTTTTAAAGTTCAGCTTTATTGAGGTATAATTGACATATAAGATTGTGAGATATTTTAAGTGTACGTCATGGTGATTTGATATACATATACGTTGTGAAAGGATTCCCCTCACCTAGTTAGTGAACTCATCTATCACCTCACATATTTACCCTTTTTTTGGTGAGAACATTTAAGTTCTACTCTCATAGCAAATTTAAATTTACACTACAGTGTTATCAGCTATGGCATCATGTTTTATATTAGATCCTCAGAGTGTATCCATCTTATAGCTGAAAGTTTGTTCCCTGTTACCAGCCTCTCCTTATTGCCCCACCTCCAGCCCCTGGCAACCACTCTTTAACTCCTACTCTCTGTTTCTATGAGTTTGACTTTTTTTTTTAGATTCCACATATAAGTGATACCATGCAGCATTTGTCTTTCTCTGTCTGGCTTATTTCACTAAGCAAAATGCCCTCAAGGTCCACCCATGTTGTCGTCGTAAGTGGCAGGATTTCCTTCTCTCTCATGGCTGAATAATATTCCATTGTATCTACCTACCACATCGTCTTTATCCATTCAGTCATTGATGGACACTTAGATTGTTTCCATATCTTGGCTATTGTGAATGATGATGCAGTGAACATGGAAATGCAGATGTCTCTTCAAGATCCTGATTTCATTTCCTTTGGACATGTGAAGTGGGATTGCTGGATCATATAGTAGCTCTATTTTTAACTTCTTGAGGAAGCTCCATACTGTTTTCCATGTGCACCAATTTACATTCCCACCAACAGTGCACAGGAGTTCCCTTTTCTCCACATCCTGGCCAACGCTTGCTGTTTTCTTGTCTTTTTGCTGACAGCCATTCTAAGAGGTGTGAGGTGATATCTCATTATGGTTTTGATTTGTATTTCCTTGATGATTAGTAATGTTGAGCATCTTTTCATGTACCTGTTGGCCATTTGTATGTCAGTCAACATTTTTAATGTTGTATTTGTTCACTTACACACTTATTATATTTTATGTACCAAATATGAAAGCTACATATATGTATTATTCATTTGCCACTCATCTACTCTCTTAGTCTTCACTTCCCCTCCCACAGACCTCAGTTACTCTCTTCCTTCATGCAGCTCTTCAAAGCCTTCTCTCATTTTCAAGATGGTATTTTCTCCTAATCTTACTTTTTCTGAGTATATACCTGTCACATCTATTCTAACACTAACCATCATTCAAAATGCACCAGTGCCTTTGCATTTTAGCAGTGAAGAATTGTGTATGTGTGTGATTGTTTGTGTGCTAAATGTGTTCCGCTGTTTGATTCTCTAGTTATTTCGTTGCAGCCAGTTTATCTCAGATTACAGTCTCCTAGTAAGGAGAGACCATGTGGACTTCCTTTGGATAATATGACATGTAGACTGCTGTCTAGTGAATGGTTTCATTGAGGGTGTTTTTGAGTGGTAACTACTTATATGCATTAAAAAAATATGAATTTAAAATATATTCAGTATACAGCCAAAATGTTTTAGGGTTGAAATTTTCAATTGAGTTGTTTGCAGGATTCAGTGGTTTTTCCTAGAAGGTTGAAGTGCTGACTAGCACTGATTCACGGAGATGAAGGTGTTAGCCTTCCAACCCTGAGGGAGAAGCCTGGTAGGCTCACATGTAGACAGTGGACACTGATCACCTAGACAGAGGAGGGCCTTCCCTCCACAATGCCCTCTTATAAGTCGTTCTTTCCATTCAAGAAAACTCCCTGTGTTCATGTCAGCCCAGTTCCACATGTGAAAGTGATGGTGGGCCTTGGGGTGGGGGTTGCAGAACGCTTGTCTCAGTGTGCCAGGCTTTACAGGTGACAGAGTGTTTTTAGTGGTTTCTTAGATGAGTGATTGTTGTAGCTAATGGAAGCCTTGTGAAAATGGTTCAGATTAAGCTTTTGGTTTGCTTGAAGCTTACTGACCCAGTATAATTGAATGTAATTCAGTGGAATCAGTGAATTTATATGCTTGCAGTTAATATCCATGTATTCTTGAGAATGAAAAAACCATGAATGAGGTTCCTAATTTGTTTTTCAGCTTATGTCCTGACCTCAGAGAATGTCATGAAAGCACTAGGGAAATTTTTAAAAATCCTCTTTTTAACCATTTTCACCATACCCACTGTTAAAGTTGAACACCATGTCCACTGGTCACTATTCTTTAAGTGAGGGATAATGCAAAATAGAGAGTGCAGGTTATTCCAGTGACAGTGCTTTTAACCACTTGAGAATTGTGGTGACTTTAGCAGTAATGTTAATGGAATTACTCTTCTTTGTGACTGGAAAATGGCTTATGACCTGGAAGGGAGGGAAGGAAGTAGGTTGTGGAAGGTTCCAAGGAAGGAAGGGAGGAAAAGGACAGAGGCAAATCTCAAGGAGCCTTCAGAAGTAATTATTAAAGCAAAACAAATATTTGTTTGTAAGGCAGTAGCACATGATAGTAATCCAGGGCCTTAATTTCGTTAATATCCTTGCAGCAAATAATTTCCCTTAAAGAAAGGAACCAGCTGTACCAAGCAGATTTATATTTTTCAGTAGCAACCCCTTCTAGCACTTTTGTATAGAACATCTTTGGTTTGGATCAGTTTTAAACTAATTAGACAGGTGATTCAGGAGACTTCATGCCCATTAGTAAGTGTTTGACATTAAGGCTTTTGCTGATGGTCCATGTAGTTCCAGATTCGCAGAAAAACATGAGCAGTGAATGCTGTAAAGGTTCATAACTTACGGAATGTGTGTAGAAGGCCCATAACTTACGGGAGTTACATGGGAAAGAATCCATCATGAGATACATGGGTGATGTTTCAGAGTCTCAGGATTAGCAAACTCTTTGGAAATATAACATTTGGCCAAATGTCTGGGCATCCCACGGCACAGTCAAATGGACATGTAAAATTAACCATCACAACTGTGAATGCCAAAAATTTAAATGTCATTTCTGGATAGCTGAAAAGTGTGCTGCATTTAGGCAAAAGTCCATATGAGATAAACTATTAGTAAATACATTTATTAAAGTTACTTAGGTATGTTATTAATCAAATCCATTGTTTATGTCATTCTCTTTGATTTATTATGGTCTTACTATGTGTCAATAAGAAATAACGTTTGGATTTTTACAGGTATATTTGAATAACAGAATTCTCATTTTTTCTGACAGCCTTGCCTCAATTCACATTTTTATACAAAAATAATCATTGATATAGTACAGAGATTTACTTAAGCAAAGAAATAATCGCCCTCTATAAGTAAGCTGGAAATAGGATCCTTAATTATAAATACTCGTGTTTATGGGCATTAGCCTAAAGTGGGATCTTAGACCTACCTTCTTAGACCAAGTTCAATAGAGACATAGAGTTGTACCTTACAAAAGCTGCCTCACCCAACGCAAACCATGCATCATGAAGCCACGAGGAAAGAGAAGAAAACAATCAGCTCTGGATAGCATTGTATGCTGAATGTTCCTGTAGAGGAGGTCAACCAGGTAGTCAGCTTTTACAATTGCCAGCATTTCTGTGTGCTTTTCCAAAGACTTATTCACCTTTTCCAGTGGTGGCAGGCACTTGAAGAAACTACTCAAGTGGAAACACAGCAAATAACTCCAAGACATATGAAGAATGGTGGTTAGGATAAATTGGTGAAACATTGTGGGCACCCAGAAAGAGACTATCATTTCCAAAGTATTTAGTGAAAAATGGCGTTTTAGAGCAAACTGAAACTATCTGAGGCAGAAGAGTGAGCAACCGAAGCTTTGAAAGAGAGCAGAATAACACGCTTGCTTCAGCATACACCTGAAATGATCGCCCAGCAGCTGCGTCCGCCACTCGCTCCCTTTGACAGCCTTGGTGCAGAACGAATCATTAAAACTCTCTGCTGAGCAGAACTGGCACTTTTCATTCCTCTGTCTTCCACGAGGGGATACAGTTGGAGACCTCTCAGGAACTCCAGGATGGAGCTCTCGTTATACATGTAGCCACTGATGCTTTTGCTGCCAAAACTACTGGGGTAATTATTGCCACCTCCTCAGTTCTGAATGGCACAAACTGTTGACAAAAACCATAGTGAAATTTGGTGTCTGTGTGTTTGTGTCTGGCCTGAAAGGTTTACTGGAAGTTCTACTAGAAATTAACAAAAGCTGCTGAGAGATTGGCCTCAGGCCAAAGATTTTCTGGTGATAGAAGGCTGGGTGAAAGGTATGGTTTTTGATTTGCCCCTCCACCAGCCTTCATTCACACTGACTTTTGTGATTTCACAGGGCTGTCCTCAGATATATATTCCAAAATTAGGAATAATTATGAAGTGATTACAAGAATCCAATGGTCAAATCTGCATTGCTCATAAACCCTCCGTCCCATTCTCTGCACTGATCTTTTCTCAGCAAAAAGGCAGGCAGTGTCCCTGTGTATTGCCTGTCTGGTGAACTCCAGCAGTAAGTTGGCCTGATGAGGTTGACTAATGTCAGGCAGCTCTGTCGGGCATTTGGAATACATGCAGGCAGAAAGCTTTAAGACTGGTCCTACTGAACAAATAATGTCAAATAATGTTAACACATATTTATGTCTCTCTGGCACCAAGTTCACTGTCAGCACCTGCTGTGCATTATAATTGATGTTTTCCGTTGGTTTCCTTGAGCAGTTCTGCCTCAGCTAATGTCATTAATGTTCAGAATTTAAAAAGAGTTATTGTTAAATGTTGAAAATTGCTTCTGATTATTTTGGCCATCAAGGAACCACATGGGATGAGATAAAAAAATTGCAGGTAATCTACCCACTCATGTTCAAGCTGTATTTAGATTTATGAAGCCCTATCCCAAGGCAGAAAAACTTCACACCTGGGAAGGGTGGCTAACAGACATTCAGATGTCTGAATGCTGAGAATACACACATAGTCTCTTTCCTCTTTTCTTATTTGAGCTTGATTTCTAAAAACCTAGATAACATTGAAAAGCGAACATTCAGAAGGGAGTGAACATCCTGCCCTCAGTTGATACATTCAGGTAGCAGAGCAAGTAATTCCTTACCAGGTATGATTTGACCTAAACATATGTTAACTCATTAGCACCCAACAGCACCTGCTATTGATTAAGTAGAAGTGAGAGCCAGTGGCAGAAAAGATACAATATCAAGTCATTGGACGCCTGGTGTGGAGTGAAAATGCTGTTAAGAAAAATCAGTGAGTCTGGGAGAAGCTGGGTCTACTTGTTTTTCATTTCTTCTGAGGTTCAGCCCTATATATTCTACTATGTCAAGGCTTCTCAAACTGTGGTTTCTGGACCAGCAGCATCAGCATTGTGAGAACTTGCTAGAAATTGCAAATGCTCAGGCTCCAGCTCAGATGTATTGAATTAGAAACTCTGGATGGTGGGGCCTGGAAATCTTGTTTTAACAAGTCCTTAACGTAAGGTGATTCTGATGCATTCTAATGTTCAGGAACCAATAAATAATCATCTCCCCACCGAGGTGAAATTAAAGTGAATTTCACTTCCGTGTGTCAATGATCACAATCCTCAGGCCGAGAAGAAGGATAAGAAATGCTGATACGTCTCTCTTCAATGTGACAAGCAACTCAAGAAACTAACAGGTGTGGGGAGTAGTTATTTTTTAATTTCAAATTTTTCTCTTCTATTAAAAACTGAAATATGAAAGAATCCTCTAAAATTTCACTGCTAGGACCAAAAATAAAATGAAATACACAAAACAGTCTGATGCTCATTTTTGTGCCATATTTCTTAGAGTGCTTCTCACGTTGCCATAGCTGGTGAAGAGCTGGCGAAGTGGGCATGCCATTTCAAGTGTGGACGACAGAGCTGGTATTCTCCGAGAGAGGAATGTTCCTCAGTCACAGCACATGGTTTCTGTACTTGCAGAAGGTCTTCTCCGAGCTTTCCCGAATCTGCAGAATGAAGAACAGATCGCCCCTTCCATCAGGCCATCCTGAAGATCACAGAGGCAAAGCCAGATTTTAACTTCTGCAGAACAGTCAAAGCTGTGGCTCAAAGCCATAAACTAAATCCCTGGGAGTTAATTATATTATGTACATTAAAGATTTTAAGAGATTGCATATTTCTTTGCATCTATATGATTGCACCATTAGTTCAACAGCTTCATTTAATACACATTTGAGGGCCTACTGCAACAAGGTGGCGTTCCTTAATTATGCTCTCTTTGTGCTGCCTCTTGGCCATCTGCCTGTGACCATTCTATTTAGAGGAAACTTAAGGAACAAGGAAGAAAAATATTACTTTCCTTTTCTTCTCCATAGGAGCACCAAGTTCAGTCACTCATTTCCTGCTAGAAGCTCCAAGAGTGCAATAATAGTTCTGGCAAATGGAAGCTGAGTGAGTTCTTCCAGCCCTGAAAAGCACTTACTTTAACTTTTCTGATGGCCAGTTGTTGCCTGGTACAGAAGGTGTATACCTCTCTAAAGAGATGGAAATTCTTTCTTCATGGGCTGACCTATTAACCTCCAGGAGCCCCATGTGGCCTGGAGAGAAAGTGACAGAGGGGGTATCTCAGCTGTGCACTGAATTTCTTTAATCCCAATCACTTTCTCTGATTTGAGGGTGAATTGAGGATTGTTTTGAAGGCTGAAAGTGATTTGGGCTTTAAATTGAAAGCAGCCCCTCATTTAAAGTGAGGGTTGAGAGGTGCATGTGGGATAAGCCTCTTGGGTTTAAAATAATGAAGGTGAGCCATGGAATCACAGTAATTTTGCAGTTTGTGGATTTTTTCTGTTTTCTGTTTTCTGGGTTTTTTTTGAGGAAGATTAGCCCTGAGCTAACATCTGCTGCCAATCTTCCTCTTTTTGCTGACGAAGACTAGCCCTGAGCTAACATCCGTGCCCATCTTCCTCTGTTTTATGTGGGACACCTGCCACAGCATGGCTTGAGAAGCAGTGGGTAGGTCTGCACCTGGGATCCGAACCAGCGAACTCTGGGCTGCTGAAGTGGAATGTGCAAACTTAATCACTGTGCCACCAGGCTGGCCCCATATTTTTATATAAAGTGTGTGTATGTATGTGTCTTGTGAGTGGTGTCTGTCTTATAGGGAATTGGATGGAGAAATGGCTCAGGTAATTCATATTGATAATATTTGGCACCAGTTAGTGTATTTTGATTGGCCGTTTGCCTGACTATCTAGTGGACTTAAAGAAGAAGGTGTTCCAATAGGCTTTGAACTGAAGAATGCAAAGCTAGGGTGGGTGTGGCCTGAGTTAGTATCCTTTGCAGCCCCCAGTAATTCAGTTCAGAAGATGGCTGGCCTCTGGTGTGAGAGAAGAAAACTAAAAGGAGGAAACCCTACAGCACCAGGGAAAGGGGAGACGCTTCAACGGCTGATGACTGCACATTTCACAAAGCTGGAGGGAACCCTGGGGAGAGCAGCAAGCTCCTGGCTCAGGGTGTAAGTCAGGGTAACAGACTCATAGAAAGTCAACCCCCACCCTACTTTTACAGAAAACTGGAATTTGTTTTTTATTTACTTAAAGTTTGGATTTGTTGATAGCTCTGTCTCTCTCATGGTTCCCCCTCCCTTTGCATTTCAGTGAAGAATATTTTTTCAGTACATTTTAGTGATGACAATATTTGCATTTCTGTAGACTCCAGCTGTCTGTGTAAATGATGAGCACACACTATGTTGTATTTTCCAGAAGCATGTTTGCAGCTTGTATGGCTGAGTGTTAACTTTATTTCAGAGCTTGTTTAAAGATTGGCCTTTGGGCATGGCTGGTGAATCGTTCGTGGAAATACACCTAAAGCAGGGTGACAGAGCTGTGGAACAGGCATATCTCAATTAAGCAATCCCCTTTGATAATCAGATCAGCTGTGTTACAACCAAACCAAATGATTCACAGATCCTCTCAGTAGAGCCTCTGATTTCATAGCTGCATAACTGGAATAGTGTCACATATGGCACCTCCTTGTCTTGATCCTGTTAAAACAGAGGGGCTCACTTTGCACAAAGTTGTGTCTCTGGGAGGTTTTTATTTTCTGGCTCCAGCCTTCTAATGCACAAACATTGCTTCACTTTGATACACAGCCGTATACGTTCAAATGCTTTTACGTGAGTAATCCCATCTGATTCCCAGAGCAGTGGTGGAGGTTGACATCATCCCCACTTTATAGATGGGTCTACTGTGGGTCAACAAATTGAAGACTCTCCTTGAATTCTACAGCAAGTGAATAGCGGGACACAGATTTGTGTCCAAGACTCCTGCCGTCACCTCCAGTGGCTTTTGTCCTTGTAGAAGAGTGCCTTTTTGTCACCCCAGAGGCAGCCTCTCCTATTGCAGGAGCCCCATACTTCCCAGGGTGCTTGCTTTCTTCCTCTGCTCCCATTACAGTTCTCAAGAATTGTATTATTATTATTATTATTATTACTGTTTTACAGCTGAAACTCATTTATACTTAAGCACTGCCTCAGTCTATCTTTTGTATTTTAAGCCTTTTAATTTCTAATTGTGGAATAAATGGCTTTTCTTTCCTTGTTAAAAGTGATTTCAGGAACTATAGTGGATAAGACTGTATTGGAGATGGGGATATCCTTCAGAGAATCCTCTGAATCGTACTGGATCTGTGGGGCTCTACATGTAAGCAGAAAACTAATTTATTTGGTTTTGGAGTGACTTAGAGGGGTGTGAAGTAAAAGAAGGACTCACCATCTCCTCTTCTGGGGGCAGCCTGCGTCTGCAGAAGATCAAGGTGAGGCACGTTAGAGCAGGTGGACTTGAGACCTGAATGAGCTCCTGCCAGGCCCGCTGCCCACCAGGACAGGTTTACATGTGTTTTGATGTCTAGTTAGAAAAATGAGTTTTCACATGGTTACTGGCTCCTGCTCTGTGAATTAATAGCTCATGTCCTTTGTCTCAAACATTTATAAATACTTTGAGATGTCAGTGAAATTTAAACTTCCTTATTCCTTATATAAGACTTCATTTTAAGAATAATAGGGGGCCAGCTCCGTGCCTGAGTGGTTAAGTTCATATGCTCTGCTTTGGCAGCCGGGGTTTCGCTGGTTCAAATCCTGGGCACAGACATGGCACCACTCATCAAGCCATGCTGAGGCAGCGTCCCACATGTCACAACTAGAAGGACCCACAACTAAAAATGCACAACTATGTACCGGGGGGGCTTTGGGAGAAAAAGGAAAAATAAAATCTTTAAAAAAAAAAAAAGAATAGGCATGTGTGTTGTGATGGGTGTTTTCTGTGAATGACATCCACGTGAGTTGTAGTGGTACTCTTGGCATAATGAATGTTTAGCAGAAGATATTTGCATATTATATTATGAGGCCTTCCTGTCCTTGATTAATCATGAAGTACATTAGAAGGTCCTTGCATCAAAATCATTGTTGTAGTACAGGGCAAAAGAGCACGTGGCAGAGGTAGGTTCCCCTCTTATTTCTCTCTCTTCTCTGCTGGCTTTCCCGATAGTGGAATCTGGTGTGTTTCTGGCCCCGTTTCCAGAAAATGAGAGCTAGATCTAGGAGGATCTTGTATTCCTAAAACTGTGACAGCCCCAGAAAGAGTCAGGATTTTAGGACTGCTGTGGTGTGTTGGATCCTCTGCACTGGAGTACCAGGCCTCCTGAGTCACACCAAACAGTGCCACAGTTCTTGATCTTCTTTAGCATCTTCCAGAGCTCCCATGCAGGTCCTCAAGAGGTGGACCAATAATGGTCCATGGGCAAAACTGTCTTCTGTGTCAGTTCTTGTACCTGTGTGGGTTTTAATGTGGATTGGTTATGAGAAGTCATCTGACTCTATTTGAGACTCTCTGAAGTCTTATTTTAAGAAACTCACCTGAGTTAGATAAAAAATGTCTATTATTTTGTTCTCAAAATGGTTTGAGTTTAATTCTGTTTCACTCTTCTAAAGTGGATCCTAACCCCTCTCTTCCAAAATTAAATAATATTACTCCAACTAAATGACTGTTTATTAAATTCCATGAGAACCAGGAAACTGAAAAAAAAAAACATGTTTGTCCTTTGGTCCCCTGCACAGTTTCCCTAGACTGATTCTGACTTGCCAGTTCTGATTCTCAGGGATCTAGGATTCTGTGTTTTCACAAGTGCAGGAGATTCTTTTTATCAGGCATGTCTGGATAGTGGGACTAATTTCTTGAATAAATGTTTGCTACGTAAATACTACCTTTAACTTTATCTACTATCTTATGCTTCTCCAAGCACTTGGCACTGTATTCTCTCTCTAACTGGAACAATCTGGAATCAGGTAAACAGTCGATCTATTTTTCAAGTGAAATTAAAATGAGTGCCCAGCAAGCCATCGGGTTGGAATAGATCCAAAAGGGGGCTTCTTGGTCAGTTCTCATCCTGATTTAACAAGCAGGAAAAAACTGGAACTGGCCAAATATTTGAGACACTGTGGTACAGGTCCACTATTGTGGAGAATGACAAGAGCTAACAGGATAAAAAAGTGTGGGTCCCAGTGTTCGAGGTTCGATACTGAATCTACCATTGGCCACTGAAAGTCTTACTTCTAAAAACTGAAATTTTAACATTGAGTGGAAACTATAAGTCAAATTATTTTATCCATTGTGATTATTTCTGGTGGTAGCTTCTTGTCGAATGGTTTAAGACATTAGCAGAGAAGTCAATCCTGACCCTTTTTATTAGTTTGAATTCCCCTAGGTAACCACTTTCTGATGCCTGGGCTGCCGGGTGCCTTCCCCCATGTGTGGCTGACTTCACTTTTGAAGTGACAGCACACCTTTGCCTATTTTTTAGGGACTGTTAAATATCTAAGAAATATTTCAGTAAAAATTATCCCTGAACTATATCTGAGGTATTTGCAGCTTGGCTGTTGTTTGAAGAATGAAAAGTCCACTGAAGTGTTATTGTAGTATTAGAGGCAGTGTCTGCTCAATCACAGGCTGATGTAGCTGCCCTGCCGCCAGCCAACCTCAGGTTCTCCTCCTGCCCCCCCAGAAACTGCAGAGTATCAGATGTGCACAGTGGGAGGTTGGCAGTTCAGTTCTGTACTATAGAGAATAAATTTCCAGGAAATCAATAAACAGCAGCTGACAAGACTATCAATGGGAAAATTAAAGGCTGACGAAGAAGTTTGGTGAAAGGTTAGATCTTTCATCTTAAAAATCTTAAAAGCAAACCCCCTTGTTTGTTTTATATTTTTAAATAAAAGGTCTTTATTGTTTTTAGGGATAATTAAAGAACGAGAGAAGAAAGCATTCCATATCCTGGGGCTTGAAGGCCTTGGTTCAAAACTTAAATAACTAGTAATGTTATTTCTTTGTATTTTGGGTGATTTAGGGTTTAATAATGTGTTTGATTGACAGAGAAAAAAATAATAGATTGTTCTCTTTGACTTCATGTAGCTTTGGACGTGATTGTTGCTTTTTCTTTGAACTTTTGGACGCTCGCTAGAAGAAAAGCGTTGTTGCCGGAAGCCCTGATCCTTCATGCTCAACTCCATGGAAACAAGCACGTGCTTAGAGATCCACACTGAGGTCACTCTCTTCCACTGCCATGTTTTTTGTGCATTAATTATTCAGCAGTCACTGGGATTATGGAAAGGTGCAAGAGCTAAATCCTGCCCACTCATACTTTAGAGGGAAAAGCAAAGAGTAAAAATTAAATGCTTTAATAAGAATGTAAGGAGACTTAAAACTGAATGGATGAATGGCATGGTGCTACACACAGCTTTTTGCTGCAGCCCTTCAGGAGAGATGCTGGCATTAGCAGTGGCCACAGGAGGAGGCTTCCCAGAGGGTCAGAGTGTTCAGAATTTAGGCTGAGCTTTGAAATGCAAGCCATAATTGGAGAGGCATCTGCGAGATAAATGGAGGGAAGGAAGCAAGGACATTTCAAAGGTGAGAGCATCTATGATAGCCTTCCTCATTTACAAACTGATCTTGTGCACTGGGTGCAATTTCATGGTGAAGTAGGTAAAGCATGGAGCATGAGTGTGGCACATAAGGTGCTCAGTAAATATTAACTGTCATTTTGAAGAATTATGTTATGGTTAAAAGATGAGGCATCGTCAGACAAGGAATAAAGCAGTTGTATTTCCTTGGCTTCTATAACTTTTTTTTTTTTAATCCTGGAGCCTGAAACAGTCAATTGCCTGTTCTAGTTGGAATCCTGGTTTTGCTACCAAGTAGCAAAAATAAACAAAGTCAGAGAATGTCTATTTTTAGACATGTTTTGTAACAGATGTGATGCCGGTAATGATAGCGTGTTGTACAGAGACAGGAGGACATTCTAGGCTAAATGACTTCTTAGAGGCTCACTTCATTAATTTTCCTAAAGTGTCTGGTCAAGTCATTTCCCTGCCTAAAAGCCTGCAGTGACTTTTGTCTCATAGATTACGCACGAAAGTGTTAGTCTTTCTTGTCTGGGTTCACCTTCTATTTGGTGTTATCTCTTATTATTTTCCTTATGAAATTTCTGTTCCTCCAGTGTGGTTAACTCACAGACCTCAGATAAGTCCTATTTTTCATACCATTCTGGTTTTATTGTCATTAGTCTTATAGCCTAGCCAAACTCTCTCCATTACAAAAGACTCAGCTCAAGAAAGAGGATTCTCACATTGAAAAGAGTGGCGATGAGAAGGAACTATTCAAACATTCAGATTGTGATTCTCCCTAGGGCTGGGTAGCATGTGTGGACAGGGCAGGCCAATACAAAAGGTCAAAGAGCTTACAGACTCACTGAAGACAGAGAGAGTAGAAAACCTTGAAGGCAGGAGGTGGAGATCGGGGAGGGTGAGATCTACACTGAAGGTGTTGGGCATAGCATGTGTTTAGGCTGAAGATGTCTCTGGAACCAAAGGTCAAACAGAAGAGGCAGGGAGGGGCTTGGGGTTCTTTCAGCCAGATTAACTTTGAATATGGCTTGTATAGATACGAAGATTATAGACTCCAGGAGATGAAGGGCCGGAGAGAGTGGTGAGCTAGAGGTGAGACTGGCTAAGAAGACATTTGGATGCCATGGAGGTAATTTGGCAACAGTGTCATGAATGTGAGGAAATGGTGTTAAAAAAAAAGTCCAAAAGAGGCAGTGACGAGCCCAACCCAAGAGTCCTTCCTATAATTCGGGATATTTAGGAGGAGGAAAGTATTTTGATTTAGGAAAATCCAGATTGAAATAAGGCGAGTGTCTGCTCACACTGCTCAACAGAACAGGCTTTCCAGAAAGGGTGAGGGAATACTGGGGCCTGTAGAGCAGTGCAGGGCTTGATTTGGGTTGAAACCCTATGAGGAGAGACAGAAGAGAGTAGATCATGTACGGTTCAGGCTGGAGGGGAGATTGGAGCCAAATGTTGGCAGTGAAAACCAAGGCTGAAATAGCCATGCCCCAGCCTCTGGACCTGGGCCTGCCTGCTGGCAGGGGAATGGAAAACAGGTGACTTTCCTTGAAGGGAGAGGTTGAACAGGACGCTTTCTGGTGTTCAGTTCTTCACAGCCAACTATCCGTAGCCTTTAGTACCTGTAAAAAACCCTTGCATGGTTCATTCTAGTAAATTTCTTTTAACCCATTTTTAGACTCATTTGAAGATTTGATTATTTTTAGTGAGTTCTGCTACAAATTCTTTGCTCAGTCATTCTTTGCCCCAGGCAAACTATTGTAACCTGGTGGGGACTTTTGCAGAAACGTGAAACTTGTTGCAACCATTCCCTGCTATGCCTCTTCCATCTTAACTTTCAAATGCAAAGACAAACTTTAGCTATTAGTAGAGGATTGCTCAAGAGGATTATTACAGATGATGTGCAGGATTTGTGGTGGCTAATGAACTCAACAGGAATAGCAAGAACAAAATTTAAAGTACCATGTTTGTAACACAACTAACAATAACTTAATGTGAACTGTTGCTTCTTGAAGGGATACCACCTTCAGCTTTAGAAGAAGAAATATACGTTTATTAGTACTTATCTTAAAATCGCTGATAGTAAAATGACCAAATTATAGGTATAGGGCTAGGCATAAAATGAAATGTTTCTTGTGCATTTTTTCTTTCTCATATTTCAGCCCTTCCTCCCTTAGAGTAGAAAACCAGGATTTCTTGTTACTGTGGTTCCCTTTCTATATTTCTGGCTACTCCCCAGTGGATTTGTCTGTGTGATCACGGTCCCCTGGGCGAGGAGACGTGACCCAAGGGAATGTTAATCTGTGTGCCTTACTGCACTATGGGGAATTCTAACCTCTTTCAAAAACAGTAATTAGACCTCTGGTAGTTAATTTTTTTAGATGCAAAGTTTTCTTTATTGATTCCATCCAACTTGGAGATATAGTGCATATGCTTTTATTTCAAACTTAAGAGTTATTTTAGACATGCTTTCTTTTGTTTCCTGAAACTCTAAAGGAAGTGCATTTCTGCGATAGAAATTCTCTAGAATAGTACCTTTTTTCTACCAGGATGTCCCTCTGGCATCCCACAGCCTTCCAATTATGTTGCCTTTTGTTCTTTGCCTGAGCACCTCTGTCTTGTTTGGAAATGCTCTCAGTTAACAAAGGGAATCACAATTCATTCAATGTTGTATGTCTTAAATAAAGTATGTTTTTTGTTTTACCCAGAGTGTGGAGGAGTGGGAAATGCGCAGAAGAGCTAGACTGCTCAAGGCTGAATGGGGCATGCTTCCAGCTGCTCCATGACAGGGGAGGATGAAAGAGGAAGAGGAAGAGTGGTAGCAAAGGATCTTTCAACAGCCACCACCCTTCCCATAGGGCATGTGCCCTGGAGGGAGGGAAGCCTTGCTCACTAGCTATACTGAGGGGGCAAATACCATATCTTGGTATAAACACTATGCTCAGTGTATTCATGTTTATAAAGACTGGTTCAATTTTCAACAGCATGAAAGCTTTCAGAAAGCAGTATGAAAATAGTATTAAATAGCAGAATTTGTCCTTTTGTAGTAACCTGAATCCTAGATTTCAGTCTCTTTTAGTCTAGAAAATACTGTTCCCTGAGGCACCTGTCTTTGTCAGGCCCTCTGATAGAGGAGTGCCATTCCTTCAAGAGTAACAGGGACTAGTTGAAATGGCCACGTATTTGTTTGAGGGAGAAAATCCATTTGGGCTTCTGAAAGTTTTTCTAGAGTTTCAAAAATACCAACGTGTAGGAGTTATATCACCCCCTTATAGAGATTATACTTTTTCAGCATCAAAAATTTAGACCTTTCAAGAGAAAGTATGAATATATGTTGTAGGTGTAGACTTATTTTACATCCATTAGTGAAAATTATATACAAACGTGCCATCCTGAAATTCAAGATTTCATTATAAACAACAAATTCAAGTTAAAACGAAAAAAAACTAAGGTTTTAGTGTCAGTTCCAGTTTTTTCTCTTCTTTAACACAGGCAATGTAAGAAGAACAAGCTTTTATTTTGGTGGAGATTATTTAATTAGATTTTGAGGAAATTAGGTAACTTTTTTCCTGGCTGTTAGAATACGAGAAATTGATATTGGACCAATATTTTGAAAGAAAATTATCTGTCACCAGGAATTTAGATAATCAAACTTTTAAAAATATCATGTAAAAGTTAACACTTAAATTTGTATGTATATGTATTTTAATTAAGAAAGCCTGTGTTAAGCGAAGGATTTGGTATTTATGATAATTAAGCAGTTTTTTGAGTGGAAATTTTATTTTTCATACTTTCTCATTTCAAAGATTTTTTTGTTTTCAAAGAGGTGACAATTCTCCTGGATTAGTGAATTGCTGAAAAGAACATCTTTTCTTTTCCTTTTTCTTACCTTCTTGAAGAAAACAAACATTTTTGTACCTACTCACTTAAGGAAAAAAGAGCAAGTGTTACAAGGTAATTAGAACCATTAGGATAATTGCCTTTTATGGATATATTACGTGTCAGTTGTTTACTGCTAAATGAAAGGTAAAAGTGTATATTAGACTAAAGAATAATGCACAAAATAGATCTAAAGACAAAGGAAATCATGTTTTGTTTGAAAATTTGTAGATACGTCTAAATTAAGATAAACTAAGAATAATATATACACACATACATACACATGTGTGTGTGAGAGAGAGATGGGTGTGTGTATATGTATACACACACACTTACATACATACACACCCAACACACTGAAACAAGTCTATACTTAGTGTCAACAGTTTGTGATGAAACACTAATGGGATTTATCCTTTGTATGAGCTTCTTCTTTAGATGTACTCCAATAAAACATTGTTCCAGAGCCGCTGTGTCAATTACAGAGTTTATTTTTCCTATTCCAGGAGTTACCTGGTACCTCAGAGAAAAGGGCTTGGCTCATCTCGGCCCTCACTTTTAATGTCTGGGAGTGTTGTTTGAGTTCATCAGCTGAACTCATTCTTGATAAGCTTACTGAATTTTGGAATTTATCCTTCTTGGTGAATCCACATTTGTGCATGTAGCTTAGGGAGCCTACCACTGACTCAAGCATAGCAAGAAAGTGCATCGTGTGTCTGCATGACGACACATACAAGGAGTACAGATCTTCCATCACTGACCCCCATCCCTGCCCTGAGACAAAGGCTCTCTCTAAAGAACAGGTAAACGACAAAATGAAAAATTGCTACTCATAGTAGTTCTATAGTTCATGTTTTTTGTTTCACTTTAAAGATGAGAGAATAAATAAGCTGCTTAAACTTCTTCTTTTTTTTAAATGAAATTCTCTTCTCATTTAAAGCTGTTTATACTCAATTCAAAAGATGAAATATAGCTTCAAATTCAACAAAGAAAAGTGTCCCTGACCCTTTGAATAACACACTAGGACTTGCGTCTCTGGCGGTCTAACGACTATAATTGACAGCCAAGCTTACTCTGGTGGTAGAATTTACTTGATTTAGTATTAGTATGATAGTCCCAAACCTAATTTAGAGCAGAACCTTTCCAAGGAATATGTGACAAGAATGTTTAAATGCCTAAGTGTGAGAGAAGGAAATGATCTTTATGTGAATGCTCCTATGCTTTGAAAGAGGTGTATTACTAATTATTTTCAAGATGAGTGTAGAATTGAGAATTTATCGTTTTGAAGCATTTTAAATTAGAATTATAATTGAAAATTCCACTGCCCCCCCCAAAAAAATCCCACAACTTTTTTTTTTTTTTTTTAAGATTTTATTTTTTTATTATTTCCTTTTTCTCCCCAAAGCCCCCCGGTACATAGTTGTATATTCTTCGTTGTGGGTCCTTCTAGTTGTGGCATGTGGGATGCTGCCTCAGCGTGGTCTGATGAGCAGTGCCATGTCCGCGCCCAGGATTCGAACCAACGAAACACTGGGCCGCCTGCAGCGGAGCGCGCGAACCCAACCACTCGGCCACGGGGCCAGCCCCAAAAAATCCCACAACTTTTTAGGTGCCTAAAGATAGGAAAAATTTGAATTTACCAGAGTTAATCTCAGAATGAAAAGTAAAGTTATTTGGAAAAGCTCCTGAGATGGGTGAGACCTCAAAGTATAATCAAATTACAAAAGATGGTGCTAGAATGTATGCCTATTAACTCGGGTCCCTTTTTTTGTGTGTAACACTAAAATGAGATTTTGGAGTAAACTTGAGATGGTCTTGAAATGCTGTTACTAGAAAAAGAAATAATTGGTGGAGGGGGGTATGGGAATGGAGAGACAGGGAAAGAAGAGAGAACTAGAACTCTGCTGACTGATAGAAGAAAACAGATGATTAGGTTTTTGCTCTTGAGTGTTTGATACAAACTCTCTACTTTGCCTCACTTAAAAAAAATCTTAAGAAAAGTCTTAGAGGGTTATCAGTTCCTTCTATAAGCAAATTCTTCCTGGTGCATCCAAAAGATACTCATTTCTGCATTTGGTGGGTACCGGATAAAACAGAAACTAAATGTGGTCAAAGAAGCTAGAAGACAAGAGGAGAGTTGACATCAGGGTGACTTAGAAAAATAGCATATAATTAATGTAGCTGTTGATACCATTTGATCACTATAAATGCACTCTCATTTTCAAAGGAATATTTCTGTTCATATAAATAATCCGAAAACAATCACACATTTTAAACAAGGAGCTTTCTCCATTCATCTATAAATTAGACATGCGTTGGGTGGCTCTATTTCCTGATGACTTCTGAGAGTATTCCCTTTAAATATGTTTTATTTATTTTTTTTCTGCTTTATCTCCCCCAACCCCCCAGGTACATAGTTGTATATCTCAGTGGCAGGTCCTTCTAGTTGTGGCTTGTAGGATGCCGCTTCAACCAACGTGGCCTAACGAGCGGTGCCATGTCCGCGCCCAGGATCCGAACTGGCGAAACCGTGGGCTGCCGCAGTGAAGCATGCAAACTTAAGTGCTTGGCCACGGGGCCAGCCACACCTTTAAATATGTTTTTACTCAAAGTAGATCAAATATGTTATTATATAGACCCTGTATTCATCATTTCAAGTGTTTTATACAGTATACAACATTTTATCCTTAAAAAAATACACACATATATAGGTATGATGCCTTATACTTGTATAGCAAAACACAATTTACAAAGCATATTTTCAGTTATGCTTTGGGGTTGGGAAAAGAGCTTCCCAGAAACAGGTATCATGGGTCCATGTTACAGTGAGGTAGCTAAGGTGAGTGGTATCACCTGTACAAGGCCATTGGAGCTCTGACTAGACCCAAGAAATTTATAGCTCAAGGGGCCTCTATACTACATTTCCTAAACAATCATTGCCAACCTATTTGAGAAATAAATACGGGAATGTCCTGGGGGAAGTACAGAGCTAAAACCAGCCTGGCTGCACCTTTCAAGGAATGCACAGCCTTAGACAGGATATAAACTATTAGGTAGCAAATGGGAAATGCTTACTCAATAGAGGAATCACGAAAATATTATATGACCCAGGATGAGCTAATGTTCAAGCCAATAGTGTGCCAGCAAAGGCTGACCTGAAGAGGTAGTCTTTCTGCCAAGCCTTAAAGGATAACTAAGATAGTTCTTGATAAAGAAGAAAAGTAGGAACATATTCCAGGCTTAAGAGATGACATTCATGAAGACACAGAGGGGTTAACATACTTTTTATTTAATTTTGAACCATACAGGTGAATCCATTAAGTGAAATGGATGTGTCATCTATTGAGAGCTTACAGCCTGACCTTGATGTGTGTGTTTTTCTGAAATCATTTCTAGTTTTGTAAGGGACCACATAAAAGACACATTTTGGTCAAGACTCAACTAAAATAGGAAGCTGATTATTAATAATATTAGGGATTATGGGGAAACCTATAGGAACCTTTTTAAGTGGCAATTTTTGTATCTGTTGTGCACGAGACACAAGTTGTTGCATGGTCCTTTGCTGTGCTCCCCTCTTTATCACAGAGCATTAGACTTGTCCTCTAGGCAGAAGTAGACATCTGCTGCTGAAGAACAGGAAATGGAACATTTATCAGAATGACTTCATTCTCTTTAAGAATTCTTTAAGGAAAGGAAAAATAATTAATCCACAATATTAGAGGATCAATTCCATAAAGAGAGAAAAAATATTTGAGTATAAATTGATGGATAAATTCTTTCTCCTTTCTTGTGTAAAATGATTGTGACATGTTAAAAATAATTTATATAATTATAGAAGGAAATTGGATTTTCTTTCAACCTTTATATATGAATGTGTGGTCTTAAGATTGAATATATACGGAATATTATGGTAGAAAATGAAGAACGATTTATAATAGTATTGTTGACATTTGGTTTCATGAAAGATTAGTAGTAGCATGACCTTGTGTGGTTTGCTGTATCACCAAAAGCAAGATTTAGTGGCTAGGGCTCCGGATTATGTATTAGGTGACTAGACTTCTAGTCCAAACTGCCATTCATTTGCTGACATTTCTGCTCACCAGTGCTCACTTTAATTTTCCCATCCAAAATAGTAATAGCATCCAAAACTAGTGCACGCAGATAAATGGTAAATATTAATAAGGGAATGTCTATGGCAGCCTTTTGACTTCTTAGAAAGGTACTGAATAAAAACACAACAGAAAAGCCTTCTAGAGAGTATATTATCAGTTCTCTTCATTCTTCATAGGCGGAACCCACTTAAACTCTACAGTGTAAAGCCCATATGTAAAGATGGGTTAGCCCAGGAGGAAGCACAGTGGAAGGCAAGTGGTTTGACTTTGAAATGAATTTGTCACTCATTATTGGTGTGGTTTTGGACAAGTTACTTAATTTGACTGAGTCTGTTTCATCCTTTATAGAGATATCATGTAAAACTAAGACTTGTAAGAATTAAATGAGATGAGTTAATTCATTATAATGTTGGTATTCACAATCAGAAAGTTCAACCTAAATTTTTCTTTTTAGTTTTAACCCATGTGGAAAAATACATGAAAGGCATTATTATCCTATATAATAGACAAAATGATGTGGTAGTCCGTAGGAAGCTTTGGTCGTATTACTATTTGCTCATTATTTCTAATAATTTCACCATCTCTTTAGTCCTTATTCAATATTTTTAAACTATGTAGCAGTGGAAAAGAAAACATCTTTTATTCCCCCTCCTATTTCTTATCTGTTGTTGACTGTCATGGAATTAAAAACAAGGAGGATTAGAGGTTGTGTTTTATCTTTGTAAAACTGACTTCAAGTTCATTATATATCTAAACGTTGAGCTGTTGAGATTGTTCTCTTGACTTAAATTGCTGCGATTCAAGGTAACTGAGAAAAAGATTCCCTGAGAAACTTTATTATTATTTAATAAGAGGGACACTGTTACTTTTTCCCCTAATGTAGGGTAACAAGACTTGATACTTAAAAAATCTTACCAAGGAGAAGCTTTGATGAGGAGTTTTAATATATACAAATAATTTATAACTAACTGTTGACACTAATCTTCATTGGCTATTTTGATTGAAGTATCTGTGACAAAAAGCATCTGAAGTATCTGTGCTCATTACTGTCCACTTAAAACCACACCCACCCCATCCTTTTTTTCATGCATATGGCAATGCCATCCCAATCCCCTGTCCAAATAACCATTCATTTAATTTGAATCACACTAGTGGGATTCTCATTATTTGTGGGTTCATTTGTCTTTATGGCATGAAAAAGGAGAGCGAGTCAAGGCACAGTCTTTTCATTATTACTGTAAACTATGTGTCTGAAAGATAATGCACGTGATTAAAAAGAATTTTTATGGTTCTGTGAGAATTCAAAATTTGAAGAGAAAAAATGTCTAAGACTTATACAATGCTCCAGATTATGCTGTTTTAAAAAAATGACATTTTAGCAAGGTGAAAATTCTTTACAAAATATTTATAGATCCCATGAGAATTTTTAAGTCTTTTAGAACATGGAGCATTCTTTCTGTTGCATAAGATTTGGGATATCTTTGCTTAATCAGCTGAATCACTTCCTGGTCTCTTAGTACTTACTTGGTGCACTTACAGTTCAATTATGGTATATTTATATGGTGCTGCACACTATTCTTCCAGAATTTTTTCTTCCACTTGTGTTGGTCGGTTTTGTTCATTGATGGTATTAAAAAAAACAAAAGACAACACCCATTTTGCATATCGTTTCTGTGCAGGAGATGAGCATAGAATCTGAATGTGCTCAGTAAAGTATCATTTGGAATAGTTCTGTATAGGACTATGATTTTTTTTTAAAGCCCTGGTACTTGTGATCACTGAAGCTTCTGGGCACATTTTCAGTGGCATTCTCTGAGTCTTTTGTTTCCAATGCAGTAGTGGGACTTCGTTATAACTAGATACATTCTGATGAAAAATGTGTGATGATCCTGGCCGGAAGCACCTGTCAGGAAGACTTTGAGAAAAGTTGTTAAAATCTGGCAGTCTTCTGAGTAGCGATTCCTGGTGACCATCCCACTACACGCTATGTTGGAAAATTGTGTTGGGCAATAAGAAATATTTTCTGCCCATGGTGACAGTTAAGCATTTCTGACCTCGGCTTTGGTTGATATGAGGCAGCTGCTTCAAGCAGTCTTACAGGGGCTGTGGTATACTAGTTAAACTGCTTTGATTCCAAGTAACAGAAACCAAGTGATATGTGCTTAATCATGAAAGAGACATGGATGATAAGCATACAAACATGCCTCATAGGGAGGACAGATCCAAGACCTGTAACCTCGTCCGGAACATAAACCAGTACTCTCTCTCTGTCTTGCATCTCTGCATCCTCTCTTCATTATTTCTCTTCTCTGAGGGACATTGTTTCCTACCCTGTAGGTCCTGTAGAAGATTAAAAGGCTGTCCCTAACTCCCAAATTGTGCCCCCAGGGACAGGGACACTTGAAATAAAATTAAACCTGGGACTGACTTCTATAGATGAGAGGACCAGTTAGAAAGACTACTTGTGAACTTTCCAAAAACCCCAAAAGCCATCCTCTTATGGTGATATACTGCTCCTGATCTTTCTCATTCTTCTGCCCTGCTATCACTACACATAGGCAAGAGTGTAGTACTGAGCTATTGGGGGCATGTGATGCAGAGAAAGCATAGAATCTTAGGAGGCATTTTCTAATTCAATTTCTATTACTCATACTTTTTTTCTCATATCTCTTCATACACAATCCTTACATTTCACAGCTCATCGCACATCTCTCTTGAATCTGAATTCTGAAGAGACCTTTAAAGATCATCTTCTCACCTCAGCCACAGTCACCTATACAAAACCTGTAACAGGTGTCCACTCACTATTACTCAGGCACACATATGGGTAGGAAGTTCACACCTGATGAAGGTAGTGAGACATAGGCAGCTCCTAATTGCACCCCTACTGGTCTGAAGTCCATCTTTCTGTTGCTTCCTCCCAAGGCCTACACTTTCCCTCTGGGGCAGTATGAAAGAAGTTGTATCCTTTAGCCATATGAATGACCTTCAACTTCCTTAATATGTAAGAAGTCCCTCTGTTATTCACTTAAAGATATTTAAGTGCCTAAACTTTATGGGGTATTATGTAAGTGGTATGGATATAAAATGTTTGGCAAATATTTGTTATAGAAACTTGACAAACTTCTGAGGGGACAGGACAGAAAAGAAGTGGAAGCTTTCTAATGATGCCTTAGCCCCAGGAAGATTGGATATCATCAGTCTGATGTAGCACCAACCTCTTATTCAGAGATACCCAGCAATTTATGAAGTCCTTGACATAGAAATGAGGAGTCAGAATATGGAAGTCTAACACAGGAGTGTAGGGTCTGCTTTGTGGAGGAAATGGAAGGACAAAAGTCAGGAGTTGTAAGTAGGTGAGAGTCATTGATGGGATGAGCAGGCCACCCCTGCTAGGGAGGGAAAGAAGAAAAGTGAAGGAAAAAATTGATACATTGAAGAAACTGGAGATTCTATCAAGTTGGAATTTTGGGGGGACATTAATTCCAGGTACTAATAAAGTACTTACGTGTTCTCAGGAGAACATGGATTGCTGAAATCATATACTAATGTAAAATACTTGTTGTATCTTCTGATTTATTTCCAAACAGACCATACTTATCTATGTTTAACTTAAGATAATAATAGATATAGTTTCTATTTTAAATACAGTTGGCATACGTAAGTGTGCATTCATAAATTGACACGAAGGATTTTATTCTAAGAACCTACTCAATTTGTTTTTTATAGTTTTATGGTTCATTGCAGTAAACTGGCATACAAATAAAAAGTTTTAGAGCATTCTGGTGTTCTTCACAGAGTTTAACTGAGTGATGTGAAGGTAGTCTTAGAAAATTAAATGAAGAACTTCAGGGGAGGGACATCATCAAGATGGTGACATAGGTCGTTCCCAACTTTAGGCCTCCTGACAAAAGACCAACCAGCAACTATCCATAGACAAGACACTATTTTGAAAATCCCAGAACCACAGAGGCGAGGCTAAAACCGGCCCTGGACCACAGAGATGAGAAGGACTGCATTGAGGAAAGGCTGCACTCTGAATGCAATGCCCCTCCCCCTGGCCAGCCCAGCATCATGCCAAAAGGGCCTGCCTGGGCTCATGGTTTCTCCAATGGGAAAAAGACAACCAAGGTGGACATCCAGCTTTCCCAGCATGATGGGACACTTCCCAGTAGGCCCACTTGAGTCTCACTTCATGGGGATCGCTGCAGGGATCAGGAGCTTAACCACTGGGGATCAGATAGAGACAAAGAAAGAGACACAAATTATAGCAACCAGCGCTCAGTTCTTGGCAGACCATGTTCCTGCTTGTAGTGGCATCCAAACAGAGATCCAAGCCAGTGGCTACAGTCATCTGCAGAGTTGAGCCAGTGGCCCTGTCTGGCCAGGGAGCTTGGTTGACAGTGCTGCCTGATTTGGATTCCCAGCCCATGGGCCATACCAGCAATGGAGCCCATCCTATGGCCCATCCACACTGAGAAGTAAACTCACAGTCCCATGCAACTGCTGAGCATAGGCTCTAGTCCTGCCCTTCTGGGAAGCATGGCCACAGGATATGTGGAGCACATCCTGTGACCCTTCCAGGCAGGGAGTCAATCCAACATCCCTACCCAAGTTTTGAGCATAGCCTCTGGCATTGCATAATCAGGGAGGCTACATAGTGACCCTGAGCAGCCTCAGAACCTAGCCTATGGTACCACCCAGCCATGGAGCACAGCCTACAATACCATCCAGCACCAGAGCCCATCATGTGACTCTGCCCAATAGTGAACACAGCCTGCAGTCTCATCCAGGCAAGGATCCCAGCCAGGGACCCTGCACATTTGCAGAGTGTAGGCTATAGCCCCACCTAACCGTAGACGCCAACAGTGACCCTAACTAACTGCACAGCAGTTTCCAGGCTCACCCCACTGCAGGGTACAGCTAAAGGCCCCTCCAAAACAGAAGACTGACCAGTGACCTCACCCAACAGCAGAGCACAGCCACTTGGCAAAGTCCAGCCTGCAGCCCCACTCAACTTTGAGCACAGTCTGCACTTCTACCTGATCACAGACCACAGACTGAGGCCTTTTCTGACTGTAAAACAGACCTGTGGCCCTGCCTAAAAACAAACTCCAGCCAGTGGCATCATCTGGTTGGAGAGCACTGCCTGAGGCCCCACCTGACCAAGAGTGAAATACAGCCTGCAGCCCTGCCCCACTGTAGAATCCAACCAGAGGCAACCCCCTGCCAGGGAACACAGCCTGCAAACCTATCCAGAGGTGATTGCAGAGTCCAGCTCATGACCCCACCTGACCATGGAGCACAGCCAGCAGCCCTATTCAATCAGTGAGACAACTCAGCAGCCCCCCTTGAATGTGGAACACATCAACAAGCCCACTTAACCACACACCCCAGCCAGAAGCACCTTCTCACACACACTACCTCAGAACATGGGTGGTGACCTCATTCAAATACAGGCATCCATAGCAAGCACCCCTGCCCATGGATGATACTGGCTGGCTCATCTAGTACCCCAAGCTGAGCTGACTGGTGAAGGTCTCTCCCTGCTGAAGTGAAACTACAGAAGAGAAGACTGCTTACCAAATGGGCAAATACCAAATCAAGAATACAAGGATGGTGAACAACTAGGTGAACGTGACACCTCCAAGGAAAACCTCCAAAGGAAATTAGTAATGCTCCAATGACTGACTCTAAAGAATGGAAATCTATGACCTGTCTGACAAAGAGTTCAGAATAATCCTTTTAAAGTAGTACAGCAAACGACAAGGAGACACAGATAGACAGCTATGCGAAATTAGGAAAACATTGCATGAACAAAATGAGAAGTTCAACAAACAAATCAAAACCATAAGGGAAAAAAATGACAACAGAAATCCTAGAGCTGAAGAATACCATGACTGAACTGAAGAATTCAATAAAGATATGGAACAACAGACTCAACCAACCAGAAGAAAGAATCAGTGAACATAAAGACAGATCATTTGAAATTATCCAAAAGAGATACAAAAAGAATAAAGAATGAAAACAAGTAAGAAAACCTACTGGACTCATGGGATACCAGGAAGAAAATAATATTTGCATAATGGGAATCCTGGAAGGAGAACAGGGAAAAAAGGGACAGAAAGTTTATTTAAAGAAAAACAGCTAAAACTTTCCCAAAGATAGGGAGCGAAATGGACATCCAGATTCATAAGGCCCAAAAAACGTCAAATAGGCTGAACCCCAAAAGAGCTAAACCAAGACACATTATGATTAAATTGTCAAAATTCACAGACAGAATTTTGAAGGCAATAAGAGAAAAGTGACTTATCACATACAAGGGAGCCCCCATGAGCAGATTTCTCTGAGGAAACTTTACAGGCCATGAGACAGTGGGATGATATATTCAAAATATTGAGAGAAAAAGACTGTCAACCAAGAAAAGAATATTATACCTGACAAAACTGTTCTTCAGAAGAGATAAAGACTTTCCAAAACAAACAAAACCTGATGGAGTTCATCATTACTAGATCTGTCTGCCTTACAACAAGTACTAAAGGGTATTTTACAAGCCGAAATGAAAGGATGCTATTAACAACATGAAAACTTACGAATGAGTAAAACACACTGGTAAAAGTAAATACATAGTCAAAGTCAGATTCTCTTATATTATAATGGTGTTGCATAAGCCACTTCCAATTCAATTTTAAAAGTGGAGAAACAAATATATTAAAAATAACTATAACTATAATAGTTCGTTATTGGGGACATAACATGAAAAAGATGTAGAGGCTGGCCCAGTGGCATAGTGGTTAAGTTTGCATGCTCCACTTCAGTGGCCCAGGGTTCACAGGTTCAGATCCTGGGTTTGGACATGCACATCACTCATCAAGCCATGCTGTGGCAGCATCCCACATACAACATAGAGGAAGATTGTTACAGATGTTAGCTCAATGACAGTCTTTCTTGAGCAAAAAGAGGAGGATTGGCAATGCAGGTTAGCTCAGGGCCAATCTTTCTCAATAACAACAACAGCAACAAAGATGTAAAGTGTGACATCCATAACCTAAAATGTGAGGGAGAAAGAAGTAAAAGTATAAAGTTTCTGTATGCTGTCAATGTTGTTATCAGCTTAAATTAGGATAACTATAAGGTATTTGTGTAATCCTCATGATAATCACAAAGGAAAAACCTGTAGTAGATACATAAAGGGTTATGATAAAGGAGTCAAAACATACCATCACAAAAAGTCATCAAATCACATAGGAAGACAACAAGGGAAGAAGTAGGGAACACAGGATCTACAAAACATTTAGAAAACAATTAATAAAATGGCAATAGCAAGTACTTATCTATCAATAATGATTTTAAACATAAATGGATTAAATTCTCCAAATGAAAGACATAGAATGACTGAATGGATTAAAAAAAAAAAAGTAACATCCAATGACATGCTGCTGACAAAAGGCCCATTTTAGGTTTAAGGACACACATTGGCTGAGAGTGAATGGTTAGAAGAGATATCTCAAGCAAAGGGTGACCAAAAGAAAGCAAGGGTAGCTATACTTAGACAAAATAGAATTTAAACTAAAAATGGTCACAAGAGACAAAGAATATTATTATATAATGATAAAGTGGTTAATTCATCAAGAATGTACAACAATTATAAATATTATGTGCCCAACATCAGAACACCTAAATACGTAAAGCAAATACTAACAATATTAATATGAGAAATAAACAGCAAAACAATAATCATTGAGGACATTAATATCCTACTCTCAACAGAGAGTAGTAGATCATACAAAGAGAGAGTCAATAAGAGAACGACAGATTTGAACAACACTATAGACCAGTGGACCTAACAGACATAAATAGAACATCCCATCCAACAGCAGCAGAATGCACATTATTCTCAAGCACACACACAACCCTTTCTAAGATCATATGTTAGGCCACAAAATAAGCCTCAACAAATTCAAGAAGAAAGAAGTTATATCAAGTATCTTTTCCATCCACAATGGAATGCAACTAGAAATCAATAAAATGAGGAAAGCTGGAAAATTCACAAATATGTGGAAATTAAACAACACATTCCAGCACAACCAATGGATCAAAGAAAACATAAAAGGTAAACCAATATCTTGAGACAAACAAAAATGGAAATACAACATACCAAAACTTATGGAATGCATCAAAAGCAGTTCTATGAGGAAAGTTTGCAGCTATAAATTCGTACACCAAGAAAAAAGAAAGATCTCAAATAAACAACCTAACATTACACCTCAAGGAAAAAGAATAAGAAACTAAGGTCAAATTTAGGAGAAAGAAGGGAGAAATGAAAATTAGAGTAGGAATAAATGAAATAGAGAATAGGAAAACAATAGAAAAGATAACAAAATTAAGAGTTGGTTCTTTGAAAAGATAAACGAAACTGACAAATCTGTAGCTTGACTAACCAAGAAAAGCAAAAAGAGAACTCAAATAAAATCAGAAATGAAAGAGTAGACATTACAAGAGATACCATAGAAATACAAAGGACCCTAAGAGACTACTCTGAACAATTATACACCAACAGATTGGGATAACCTAGAAAAAATGGAAAAATTCCCAGAAATATACAAAAACTACCAAGACTGAATCATGAAGAAATAGAAATCCTGAACAGAACTATTACTTGTGATGAGATTGAATTAGTAATCAAAAGCCTCCCAACAAAGAAAAGCCCTGGACCAGATGGATTCACTGGTGAATTCTACCATACATTTAAAGAAGATTAATGCCAATCTTCTCAAACTTCTTTAGAAAATTGAAGAGGAGAGAATACTTCCATACTTATTTTATGAGACTACCATTATCCTGATACCAAAGTCAGATAAGGACACTACAAGAAAAGAATATTACATGCCAATATCCCTGATAAACATAGATGCAAAAATCCTCAACAAAATACTAGCAAACCAGATTGAACACCACATTAAAAGGATCATACACAGCAATCAAGTGGGATTTATCCCTGGGATGTAATGATGATTTAACATACACAAATCAATAAATGTGATACATCACATTAATAGAATGAGAGATAAAAATCACCTGATCATCTCAATAGACAGAGGAAACTCATTTCACAATTCAATATCATTTCATGATAAAAAATTGAGTATAGAAGGAACATATTACAACAAAATGAAGGCCATACATAGTGGGAAGCCTTCAGCTAATACCATACTGCACCACGACAGATATAAATCTCTTCCCATAAGATCAGGATCAAGACAAGGGTGCTTGCTCTTACCAGTCCCATTCAACGTAATGCTAGAAGTCCTAACCAAAAGAACAAGAAGAAATAAAAGACATCTAGGTCTGAAAGAAAGAAGTAAAAATGTCTCTGCATATGACATGATCTTATATATAGAAAACCTTAAAGACTCCACCAAAAACTTTTAGAATTAATAAACAAATTCAGTACAATTGCAGGATACAAAAGTTGGTTGTGTTTCTGTATACTAACAGTAGCCTATCTGAAAAAGAAAGAAAACAATCCCATTCACAAGAGCATCAAAAACAGTAAAATGCTTAAGTATAAATTTAAGCAAGGAAGTGAAAGATCTGTTCACTGAAAACTATAAGATATTGATGAAATAAATTGAAGAAGACACAAATAAATGGAAAGACATCCTGTGTTCATGGATTGGAAGAATTAATATTGTTAAAATGTCCATAATACCCAAAGCCATCTATGTCTTCAATGCAACCCCTATCAAAATTCCAATGGCCACGTTTTGCGGAAACAGAAAAAACGATCCTAAAATTAATATGGAAGTTCCCACAAAGGGCCCTGAATAGCCAAAGCAATCTTGAGAAAGAAGAACAAAGCAGGAGGCATCACACTTCCTGATTTCAAACTATATTGCAAACCTATAGTAACCAAAACAGTAGGGTACTGGCATAAAAACAGACACATAGACTAATAAAACAGAATCAAGAGCCCAGAAATAAAAACACACATATGCAATCAATTGATATTTGGCAAGGGAACCAAGCCTATACAATGGAGAAAAGATAGTCTCTATAATAAATGGTGTTGGGAAAGCTGGATATTCACATACAAAAGAATGAAACTGGACTCCTATCTTACATCATTCACAAAAAATAACTTGAAATGGATTAAAGACCTAAATGTAAGACATGAGCCATAAAATTCCTAGAGGAAAATATGGAAAAAGTCCCTGATTTCAGTCTCCGAAATGTTTTCTTTTTGGAGTGAAGCCAAAAGCATAAGCAGGAAAAGCAAAAATAAACAAGTGGGACTACATCAAACTAGACAGCTTCTGCACAGCAAAGGAAACAATCAACCCATGGAATAGAAACAAATATTTACAAATCATATGCCTGATAAGGAGTTAATATCCAAAATATATGAGGAACTCACAACTTAATAGCAATAATAGTAATAATCTCATTTAAAAATGGGCAAAGACCTGAATCGACGTTTTTCCAGGGAAGATATACAAATGGCGAACAGGTACATGAAAAGATGCTCAACATCACTAATCATCAGGGAAATGCAAATCAAAACCACAATGAGTTATCACCTCATACCTCTTAGAATGGCTATTATCAAAAAGACAAGAGATTACAAGTGCTAGCAGGGTTTTGGAGAAATGGGAACCCTTGTGTACTGTTGGTAGAAATGTATGTTGGTACAGCCCTGATGAAAAACTGTAGGTTATTCCTCAAAAACTTAAAAATAGAACTACTGTATGATCCAGCAATCCCACTTGATGGTATATATCTGAAGGAAATGAAATTATGATCTCCAAGAGATAACTGCAGTCCCATGTGCATTGCAGAATTATTCACAATAGTCAAGACATGGATACAACCTAAGTGCCCATCTATGGATGAATGGGTGAAGATGTGATGTGTATACACAGATGGTGCAATGTTATTCACGCATAAAAATGAAGGAAATCCTGCCATTTGCAACAAGGTGGATGGACATTGAAGGCATTATGCTAAGTGAAATAAATCAGACAGGGAAAGGCAAATACTGTATGATGTTACTTGTATGTGAATCTAAAAAAACTGAACTGATAGAAACAGAGTAGATTGTTGGTTGCCAAAGGTAGGGTGAGGGATGGAGGGGGAATGAGTTGAAGTTGGTCAAGAGTACAAACTTCCAATTATAACATAAATATGTTCTAGAGATCTATTTACAGCATGATGACTATAATTAACAATGCTGTACTTGAAAGTCACTAAGAAAGTAAGTCTTAAAAGTTCTCACTACACACAAAAAGATGATAACTGTGTAAGGTGATGGATGTGTTAAATAATTTTATTATGGTAATCATTAACCAATATTTATGTATATCAAATCATCACCTTAATATGGCACACTGGAAACTTACACAAGGTCATATGTCAATTATATCACAATAAAGCTGGAAAAAAAGTTCAATGTTAGGCAAATTTTAAGAAGCTTGTTATTTTCTTTTTCCTTTTTTTTTTCTTTTTTTTTTTTTGAGGAAGATTAGCCCTGAGCTAACATCTGCCATCAATCCTTCTCTTTTTTCTGAGGAAGACTGGCCCTCAACTAACATCCGTGCCCATCTTCCTCTACTTTATATGTGGGACACCTGCCACAGCATGGCTCAACAAGCGGTGCATAGGTCCGCACCTGGTATCTGAACTGGTGAACCCCAGGCCACGGAAGCGGAACATGCGAACTTGACCACTGCACCACCGGGCCAGCCTCAGAAAAACTTGTTATTTTCAATCAAAGGAAAAAATTTTTAAATGTATTAATAACAGCTGGAATTGAACATTTAAAAAATTGTAATGAATAATGTACAAAGTGAATAACTGGTAATTACTTACCAATTTATAATGGTAAATTGTCAGCATACACAAACACATGTGCACGCTTGTAAAAATCTTCTACAATGAACCGTTTTCTGACTTAGGGTTTTTCCTGTCTTTAGCGAAGGCATTTTTCTAATACTTACTTTAATCGATAGAATGAGAGCTCAGTCCGAAATCAGTATGACTGCTTCAACTTATCATGTACTTTTGATCAAAGGCCCAGATGTGTGCCTTTATTTTGACACTACATGTTTATATAAATAAAAAAGTGAAGGATGCTGTACTTGCCCTTAGGAAGTCTCATATCAGTCTGTTATGAGAGCAGAAATGTTATGAGAGCAGATTTGCTATGAGATGAGCTCTGTTGTTTGTTTCTCTGTTTTCAATTTCTGCCTCTTTTTGGTATTAGTGATTTTATTAATTGATTTGAGTATTGTTAGTTGATTTTTTCCTTTCCTTTCAGGTAAATATTTCAATTAAATATTTAGATGTCAAATTTTTCACAGCTTTACCGTTTGGTTGATCTCTGTCCATTAGTTTCTGTTGGGGCCTGATCTAATTGTGCACACTTTTGGTTGTCATTCTTATTGTCCCATGGCTTGTGGGCATTTCTGCCAAAGACGACTATGAGTCTAGGATATGGTAGCAGTTTCATAGCTAATAGGCAAGGCAACCATCTATTTTGTCATCCAAACCTGCATATGTTTAGCTAATAACAATTATGCCAGAACATCAGGCTTAAACTTGGGACTGTCCATTGCAAACCAGGACATACGGGCACTCTACTTATAGGCAACCATTTTTCTGTTCAAAGCCTTAAAATGTCCATATTTCAGCAAATCGCTTTCTTGCTTAAGTCTGCACTTCTCAAATCAGGAAACCTCTCTCCTACCTTATAGACAAAACTATGGGGAAGAAGTGGCACCTTCCTGCCATAGCAATTTTAATCAGTAATAAGTAATGAATAATACTATTTTATATTAAAAATGTTTATGTAATAGGATCGAAAGTCTGCATATTTTTAAGATAAAATTTTTGGTCTTCAAATAAATATCGTGTTTGCAGCAAGCGGCTTAATACAGCACTCCGGGACCTCTTTATTCTCTCTCTCCCGCTACTGGTGGTACTTTTGTCTAAATGTTTGAAAAGAACTTAAGTGACCTTAAATTTTGAAGACTGTAAAAACTGATTGACTCTGTTCTGAAGTCATCTGGACACCCCTGTGGTTCCTCCAGCCTCTAACAGAGACGTAAAGGTTATGACTGGAGCAATGGGAAGAGCACCCTCCTGGGCATTTCTCTTGCCAATCTGCCTGACTTGGTACCACAAGAGCTTTCTTCTTTTATGTTAATCATTGCCATCTCCTTTAAGCTTCTATAAAAGATAAATACACTCAAGGAAGATATTAATTGATTCACTTATCAATTATTTTTGTGTGCTTATTTGCTACATATAATATGAAGTGTTATACAATCTCATGAACGTAAGAAATGAATTATTTCAACAACTGGCACCAGATTAGGGAAGGAACTTTATTTGTGTGGGAAAATACCTTGGTAGACTGCTTGGCATGACATAGAACCTGAGGCCAGGGTTTTCAGATGTCAAGGAAACAAAGATAGCTAGTCCATTCCAAATAAAAACAGGGATTTGAAGATGGGAGATCTGCTGCGCATATAAATGCCTGCATGAGAGAGACTTTCAAGAGAGAGCAAGGGAAGAAAAGTACTTGTTCAGTGAATGACTCTACAGCTCTAGTGACCATGGAAACAGGCATAAGATTCAGCAAGGGAAGGAACTGACCAAGAGCTCAGTGCCAAAAGGAAGAGAAAATATATTTCCAGCTACTCAAAACTCCTTGGAGAAGTTGCTGGACACAGATGCAGGGCACCCTGAGGTTACAGCCCAGGGTTGGAGACAATTTCTTTGGCACTGCAGAGGCAAGGCACCTTGGTCACCTCTGGATTACAAGTTAATGAGACGTTTTTGACTCATTGGATGGTAGGGACAGTCTGCGAATGGCGCGGCCATTGGGTGAAGACTTAGAGAAGGGGAATCAGATGGTATCAAACACCAACCTCTTTTTCCATTGCTTAGACCTATCCACAGCTCAAATTCCTCTCCTGATACTTGATGTCTGTTAGAACTCTGTGTTGAATGGTATGCAGGATTAGAATAATACTTGTGAGTATCATATAGTGGTATAAGAATATGTTAAGTACAAAGTACTTAGGATCCAAAATCACACACAGGAGAAGTAGAGGGAACAATAATAGTAGTTATGTTTACCTAATTTCATGCTAACTACCTAGTATGTGGAATATTATTTAACCGGTATTTCCGTTATCATATTTCCAAATTTTGGTATACATAAAATCAAACATGTCCTTTAGAAATATGACTTACATGGTCTTTGCTGAATGTCTTATATTATAAGGCACTAATTTCTGGGATGGTGATATATTCATAAACAAATGATTTTCCCTGTCAAAGAGTTTTTTTTACAATACAGACACTAAATGACCCAAATTATTCCTATTTATTATTGTATAAACAGATAGTCATTGACACTGATGTATATTCTTCCGTATTATATACATGAAGTAAAAAAGCCTTTGCTTAAGCTTGGTAATACTCATTTCTTCACCAAAAACCAAAATTTACTTCCAGCAAAACACTATAAAATATTCTTAAAGTTAAGTCTTGATCTATTCATTTTAATGATTGGTCTTTCAGAATTTCAGTTCCATATTCAGTCTTTTTATTATTTTAGTATAAAGAAGTTAGGTGGAAATTTATTTTGTATTCCTAGTTACAGTCAATTTTTACTTAGAGAGATAGCTTGATAATTAATTTCTTATATTCTAGAATGAGAAATTTATCCCTTAAGAAAATGGAAGCCCCTGCCACTTTGGCATGTGAAAGTTACTAGGATTTTACATTCCTCTGGAATATATTTTGTATGGAAATGTGATATTTGTGAGGTAATAACCTTTGTAAGTCATTTTGAAATTCCATTTAATTAGATTCTGCATGCTTCTGTTAACATATTTCATAGCCAAATATACACATGTATAAAAATATCTATTTATTAGTCAGACATTAAAGAGACTTCTTATATAGCAAAATTTTTTAAAAAACACAAGGAAGCAAAGAAACATAAAACAGGAAGGAGCTTAACCTCTGAAAGTTTGACTTTCAATGAGCAACTTCATTCCAGAGTTAGTATGGAAGACTCCACAAAGTAGAACCATGGGTAAAGTGATAGATTTACTACAGTTTTAGAAGAATGATTGACTAGACGTGAAGACAAGTCTTATATTTTAAAAAAATTGCAAATAAAAAAATAGAATTTCTCTTTGGCTTCCTTTCTATCTGTCTGCCACTTCCTCCTCTATCACCACCTGCTCCCCTGTCTCCTTTTGCTACGCCATTCCCTTCCTCTGTTAGCTTGTACCCCTGCCCCTGGTTACCCTGGGTAGTTCTCTCTATGCTGCTTTACAAGGGCATTTACTCTTTTCTTTTTTTTTTTTTTTTTAAAGATTTTATTTTTTTCCTTTTTCTCCCCAAAGTCCCCCCGGTACACAGTTGTATATTCTTCGTTGTGGGTCCTTCTAGTTGTGGCATGTGGGACGCCGCCCCAGCGTGGCCCGATGAGCAGTGCCACGTCCGCGCCCAGGATTCGAACCAACGAAACACTGGGCCGCCTGGAGCGGAGCGCGCGAACTCAACCACTCAGCCACGGGGCCAGCCCCCAAGGGCATTTACTCTTTCTAAATACATTCAAATCTGATCATCCATCCTGTTTACCATTCTTAGAGGTACAGATCTCTAATCTGATAACCTAATTCTTCTTCTCTTTTTTTTGAAAACTTTCACGTGTATGGGCAAAATTGTATCTTGACTTTTTCTTTATTTTATTGAGATAACATTGTTTTATTGAAGTAAAATAAAAAATTATTATAACATTATATAAATTTTAGATGTATATCATTATATTTCAGTTTCTTCTAGATTATATCATATTCACCACCTGAAGACACATTACCATCTATCAGCATACACATGTCCCCAGTCACCCTTTTTGCCCTCTTCCCTCCCCACTACCCCTCTGGTAACAACCAATCTAATCTCTGTATCCATGTGTTTGTTTGTTTGTTGTTTTTATATATTCTATTTATGTGGTATTTGACTTTCTCCTTCTGACTTATTTCACTTAGCATAATACCCTCAAGGTCCATCCTTGTTGTCCCAAATGGCAAGATTTCATCTTTTTTATGGCCGAGTAGTATTCCATTGTGTATGTATACCACATCTTCTTTATCCATTCATCAGTTCTTGGGCATTTGGGTTGTTTCCATGTCTTGGCTATTGTGGATAATGCTATAGTGAACATAAAGGTGCATATATCTTTACACATTTGTGTTTCATGTTCTTTGGATAAATACCCAGCAGTGGAATAGCTAGATCGTGTGCTAGGTCTATTCTTAGCTTTTTGAGGAATCTCCATACTGTTTTCCATAGTGGTTACACCAGTCTGCACTCCTACCACCAGTGTATGAGAGTTCTCTTTTCTCCACATCCTCTCCAAGACTTGTTATTTCTTGTCTTGTTAATTATAGCCATTCTGACAGGCATGAGGTGATATCTCAATGTAGTTATGACTTGGATTTCCCTAATAATTATTAATGTTCACTATATTTTCATGTGCTTCTTGGCCATCTGTTTATCTTCTTTGGAAAAATGTCTGTTCAGATCTTTTGCCCATTTTTTAATTGGGTTGTTTGATTTTTTGTTGTTTAGGTGTATGAGTTCTTCATATATTTTGGATATTAACCGCTTACTGGATACATGATGTGAAAATATCTTCTCCCAATTAGTAGATCGTCTTTTCGTTTTGTTGATGGTTTCCTTTGCTTTGCAGAAGCTTTTAGTTTGATGTAGTCCTATTTGTTTATTTTTTCTATTGTTTCCCTTGCCCAATCAGACATGATACTTGAAAAGATGCTGCTAAGACTGATGTCAAAGAGCATACTGCCTGTGTTTTCTTCTAGAAGTTTTTTGGTTTCAGGCATTACATTCAAGTCTTTGATCAATTTTGAGTTAATTTTTGTATATGGTGTAAGACAGTGGTCTACTTTCTTTGTTTTTCACTTGGCTGTCTAGTTTTCCTAACACCATTTATTAAGGAGACATTCCTTTCTCCATTGTATGTTCTTGGCTCCCTGGTCAAAAACTAGCTGTCCATAGATGTGTGGGCTTATTTCTGGGCTCTCAGTTCTCTTCCACTTATCTGTGTGTTTTTGTGCCTGTACCATCCTGTTTTGATTATTCTAGCTTTGTAGCATATTTTGAAATCAGGGAGTTTTGATGCCTCCAGCTTTGTACTTTTTCCTCAGGATTACTTTAGCTATTTGGGGTCTTTTGTTGTTTGATATATATTTTAGGATTCTTTGTTCTATTTCTGTGAAAAATGTTGTTGGAACTTTGGTAGGGATTGCATTGAATCTGTAGATTGCTGTAGGAAGTATGGACGTTTTAACTATGTTAATTCTTCCAATCTGAGAGCACGGAATATCTTTCCACTTCATTGTGTATTCCACAGTTTCTTTCAACAATGTTTTATTGTTTTCAGTGTGCAAGTCTTTCACCTCTTTGGCTAAATTTATTCCTCGGTATTTTATCCTTTTTGTTGTGATTGTAAATCAGATCATATGCTTAATTTCTCTTTCTTCTGCTTCATTGTTAGTGTATAGAAACACAACCTATTTTTGTGTGTTGATTTTGTATCCTGCAACTTTACTGTATTCCTTTATTATGTCTAAAAGTTTTTTGGTGGATTCTTTAGGGATTTCTGTATATAAAATCATGTCATCTGCAAATAGTGATAGTTTCACTTCTTCCTTTCCAATTTGGATCCCTTTTACTTCTTTTTCTTGCCTGATTGCTCTGGCTAGGACTTCCAATACTATAATAAATACGAGTGGCAAAAGAGTGCATCTTTGTCTGGTTCCTGTTCTTAGAGAGAAGACTTTCAGTTTTTATCTGTTGAGAATGCTATTAGTTGTGGGTTTATCATAGATGGACTTTATTATGTTGAGTTATTTTCCTTCTATACCCATTTTATTCAGAGCTTTTTTTTTTATCATAAATGGATGTTGTATCTTGTCAAATGCTTTGTCTGCATCTATTGAGATGACTGTGTGATTTTTATTCATTTTGTTAATGAGGTGTATCACATTGATTGATTTGCAGATGTTGAAGCACACCTGCATCCCTGGAATAAATCCCAGTTGACCATGGTGTATGTCCACTTAAATTATTATCGTATTTGATTTGCTAATATTTGGTTGAGGATTTTTGCATCGATGTTCATCACTGATGTTGGCCTGTAATTTTCTCTTTTTGTGTTGTCCTTGTCTGGTGTTGGGATCACGGTAATGTTAGCCTCTTGGAATGAGTTAGCAAGATTCCTCTTCTCTTCAATTTTTTGGAAGAGTTTGAGAAGGACAGGTATTAAGTTTTCTTTGAATGTTTGGTAGAATTCACCAGGGAAGACATCTGGTTCTGGACTTTTATTTTAGGGGAGGTTTTGGATTACTGTTTTGATCTCCTTATTGGTGATTGGTCTATTCAAATTCTCTATTTCTTCTTGATCCTGTTTTGGAAGGTTGTATGATTCTAAGAATTTATCCATTTCTTCTAGATTATCCAATTTGTTGGTGTATAGCTTTTCATAGTATTCCCTTATAATCTTTTGTATTTCTGAGATGTCTGTTGTAATTTCTCCTCCTTCACTTCCGATTTTATTTATCTGAGCCTTCTCTCTTTTTTACTTGGTGAGTCTGGATAAAGTTTTATCAATTTTTTTTATCTTTTCAAAGAATCAGCTCTTTGTTTCATTGTTTTTGTCTACTGATTTTTTAGTCTCTATTTCATGTATTTCTGCTCTAAATTTTATTATTTCCTTTCTTCTACTGATTTTGGGCTATGTTTATTCTTCTTTTTCGAGTTCCTTTAGCTGCACTGTTAGATTGCTTATTTGAGATTTTTCTTGCTTGTTGAAGTAGGCTTGTATTGCTCTGAACCCTCTTAGAACCCTCTTTTCTAAGGTCCCACTTTTGCTGTATTCCATAAATTTTGGTACGTCATATTTTCATTTTCATTTGACTCCAGGTATTTTTAATTTCTCCTTTGATTTCTTCATTGACTCAGTAGTTGTTCAGTAGCATTTTGTTTAATCTGCACATATTGTGGCTTTTCTAATTTTCTTCCTGTAGTTGATTTATAGTTCCATACCTTTGTGGTCAGAAAAGATGCTTGGTATTTTTTCAGTCTTCCTAAATTTATTGAGACTTGTTTTGTGGCCTAATTCGTGAACTATCCTGGAGAATGTTCCATGTACATTTGAAAAGAATGTGTATTCTGCAGTTTGGGGATGATGTGTTCTGTGTATATCTACTAAGTCCATCTGGCCTAATGTGTCATTTAAGGCTAATGTTTCCTTATTGATCTTCCATTTGGATGATCTATCCATTGATGTAAATGGAGTGTTAAAGTCCCCTACTATTATTGTGTTACTATGTATTTCTCCTTTTATGTCTGTTAATAGTCACTTTACATATATATATAGGTACTCCTCTGTTGGGTGCATAGATTTTTACAAGTCTTATATCATCTTGTTGGATTGTTCCCTTTATCATTATGTAGTTCCCTTCCTTGTCTCTTGTTACCATTTTTGCTTTAAAGTCTTTTTTGTCTGATATAAGTCTTGCTACCCTAGCTATCTTTTCCTTGCCATGCCATTGCCATGGAGTCTTTCTCCATCCCTTCAATTTCAGTTTGTGAATTTTTTAGGTCTGAAGTGTGTCTCTTGTATGCAGCCTATATATGGATCTTGGTTCTTTAATCCAATCAGCCACCCTGTGTGTTTTGATTGGAACATTTAGTACATTGACATTTAAAGTAGCTATTGATAAGTACGTACTTATTGCCATTTTGTTACTTTTTTTCTGGGTGTTTTAGTAGTTCTTATCTGTTCCTTTCTTCTTCTCTTGCTCTCTTCCCATGTGATCTGATGGCTTTCTTTAATATTATGTTTGAGTTCCTTTCTATTAATTTTTTGTGTATTTGTTATAGCTTTCTGGTTTGTGATTACCATGAGGTTCATGTATAATAACCTACGTGTATAGCTTCTATATTAAGTTGATGGTCTCTTAAGTTTTGTGGGGTTTTTTTCTGAGGAAGATCAGCCCTGAGCTAACATCTCTTGCCAGTCTTCCTTCTTCTTTTTTGTTCTTTCTCCCAAAGCCCCCAGTACATGGTTGTATATCCCAGTTTTAGGTTCCTCCAATTCCTCTATGTGGGATGCCACCTCAGCATGGCCTGATGAGTGGTGCTATGTCTGTACCCAGGATCCGAACCAGTGAACCCTGGGCTGCCAAAGCAGAGAGTGTGATCTTAACCACTATACCACTGGGCCGGCCCCTGATTGGTTCTTTTTTATATTTTCCAACTCTATGTTGAAAATTTCACTGTATTTGTCATTCTTCTCCCAATATCAGTGAGCATCCTTATGACTATTAGTTTGTACTCTTTATCAGGTAGATTGTTTATCTCTGCTTCATTTAGTTCTTTTTTGAGGATTTGTCCTGTTCCCTTATTTGAAACATGTTCCTTTGTCTCCTCATTTTTCCTCTTTCTCTGTGCTTATATCTATGTATTAGGTATATTAGCTGCATCTCCTGATCTTGAAGAAGTGGCATTATTTAGGAGATGCCTTATGAGGCCCAAATAGTGTTCATCCCTCTTGTCACCAGTTCCAGGAGTGACCCCAGTGTGGGCTACGTGTGTCCTTCTTTTGGGACAGGATTACTCTTTCTGCAGGTGCATGGGGAGACTAGGCTCTCTCCCTGGCCAGCTGGTTGTAATGCTCAACTGTGTGCAGCTGCCACAGTCCCTTCAGTCACTTTATCTGGTATGGGGAGCCCCGGCACAGTTGGTTAGAAGCTCTAATAGCAGATTCCTGTTGTAGTTTTTCTGTTTAGTGAGTAGGGCCTCAGAATGGCTGGTGCTAGGCTCAAGGCCTTACAGTTGCTGTAGGCCTCCAGCCTTCAAGGCTGTTGTCAGCTCTCTCAGTGATGCAGCTGGGTGGAGCAGGCCCCAGATATAGCAGCACTCCATTGTTTCAGGCGTTGCAATGTGGGGCCAATCCCCTGTGTGGTTGTTTGAGAAGCACAAGTCTGCTCCAGCTGACAAGCCCCATGGCCCACAGGTCCGCATACCCCATCAATGCAGTCATGCCCCATGTGTATGCCCTACCCAAGGAGGTGGCCCCGCTTGCCCCACTTCAGAGGTGTCACACACCCTACCTGTGCAGGCCCACAAGTTGCCTGAGGGCTTACTGTTGGGTGGGGCCAGTTCCTAGGGCAGGCTGCCTGCTTGGGCTGAGCTGAATTAAATCAGTGCTCTAGTGGGTGCAGCAGACCCTGGGCTAACAGGCCAAGGGAAGAACTCCAATGGCGTCTGCCATCATCTGTGCCAACATGCCTGTACTAGGTCACAACAATGGCCGCCACCGATGTTTCAGTTTCCAGAGAGGTCTCACCTCTCACCAGGATGCACCCAGAGCCTACCAGGTGAGTCTCTTTTCACCAAAGGACTATGTACCTTTCTTTCTGGTGACTTTAGGTTGCTTTCTGAAATCGGTAAATTTGTGTATGGGCCCTTTAAGAGCACGCTCTTCTTTCTCTTATGTTGGATAGCTTTTCTAGGATATCCCCTGTTCTATTTAATAGCCAGCAAAGCCAGATATCATGACACTCATCTCAGTTGTGCTGAATTCAAAAGCTGCTTATTATGGCAAAGCTCTCCTGCTCCAATCCACCTCTTCTCCAGGGAAGGCTTCATACCTTAAGATTTCTCCTGGCTATGAAGTGCCGCAGCTAGAATGTGGCTTTCTCCTCTCCAGAAAGGAGCTTCTGCCTCTTCCACATCAGTCAGCACTGTCCTTTGTTGTGGGGGTTCTTTTTATCCAGTTTCTGGTTTTCTCTCAGGGATAATTTTTCCAAGGGTAGTTGTAAATTTGTTGTGTCCGTAGGAGGAGGGAAGTTCAGAGTCTGCCTATGCTGCCATCTTCCCAGCAGTCTTGAGCCAACTTTGACTTTTCTAGTCTATGTAGCCATTAGGGAGGCATCCTAGTTTAGTGGTTGGGAAGCTAATCCCTTGAGTTCTAATTTTCTTCTTGGTGAGGATCAAGTAGATCCTAGCATAATGCCTGGTTTAGTGTCACTACAGGAAAATTTATTAAGTAAATGTATATACAACAGGTGCATTTTTATAGTTAGTATGTTTTTAATTTATGGGCATGATCAATATGACTTATTGTCCAGAACTTGCCCATTAAAACCGTATGTGCAATATTGTCTGTGCTGCCTCCTAGAGCCCTACTTAACAATTTCCTTAATTCCTTAAATTAATAAATTATTAATTAAGCTAATATTTAGTAAATACCTACTATATCAGACACTGGAGTTAGGAGTCCTTGTAATAGTCTAGGTAAAAGATGGTAGTTTGGTCTGTAGTGTTGGAAGTAGACAGGTGAAAATTGACTAGTTCAGAGGATGTTTAGAAAATAAAACACACAGAACTTGATGAAAAATTGTGTACAAGGGAAAGAGAGAGGGACAGAAGTGAGGTATCAAAGATGACTTCTGCATTTCTAGCATATTCAACTGGTTGAATGGCAATAGTATTTACCAAGAGGATCTAATGGGGGAAGACAAAGTGTGCAAAGAAGACCGTGAATTAGTCTTGAAATTGAGCCACCTTCACCATTTGCCTTTTAATAATTTGTCAGTAGCATCTCAAATGCTGGCAAGCTCAATGCACTTTAATTCTTGCTTTTTGATTTTTAGTTGTAGAACATTGTAATCCACTAAATCCTCTAGGAAATGGAAATGTAGGTTCTTCATTCCCTTTCTCCACAATGCTCTGGGCTGGGCCTTCATTATGCAGTGGATTATGCATGTGTTTCCTAAATGGAGTGTGAAGTAACTTTCTATCTGCTTTCATTCATATGGTTTCCCTCACTTCAAGTCCCCTTCCACCTCCTGACATGTTTGCCCTGCTGGGAGTGCCCCTCCCAGCCTTGCCTGCCTGGTCATCATCTGTCTACTCTTCTACTCCCAGCTCAGATGTCACTTCCATTGGGAAGCCTTCCTGGCACTGACCCCCAACCACTACTTCCTCATGCCCCAATTAAGAATTTACTCCTTCCTTCCCTATCCTCTTTCGTACGTTAAATATATTTCTGTTCTTGTGCCAAAACACTTTTTTTGTAATTCTTATCACTTTGTATGTCAATCTTCACCACTGAATGTGAGTTCCTTGAAAGCAGGGATTATGTTGTACTTAATTTTGCATCCCCAGCATCAGTATAGTGCCTGGCACACAGTAAACCCTCAGTGAATAACTGCTGAGTTGAATGTTTTCCTCTTTATGTCTTCCCGAAGTCTGAGGGATAAATTTCAAACTCTGTTGCACCCCTGGGTGATCTGATCTCACCTGTGATTGGGCCAGCCTCTCCACATGGCCTCAGCTCTTAATTTAGACACATTTATTTTATATTGAGCTTTTGCTAATGATGCTGTCCTTGCCTAGAATGCCTTCCTTCTTTCTCCCTTTGGTTACAGTTCAGACCAATCTCTTCCTTTAAGTAAGATCCCAGATACTACCGTCTCCATATACTATATAGCCCGTTCCAGCCTTTGTTATGTCTCTGTCCTCAGAACCCTTGAAGAAAATAAAGCATCTGCTTTGTACAGTACAATGTGGACATTATGTACATTCTTCATTTATGTATTCCATACATATTAGATTCATACCCACCACAAAAATAATTATTTTGAGCATAAGTAATATTTTACGCTTCTTGTGTATTTCCAGTAGCATTAAACACAGTTTTGGGCCTGATGGTTGGGTAATTAGTAATTTTTGCTCTAGATAGAATAGAGTAAAAAGTGATTGGAGGAGCTAGAACCTGATACACTGGCTTCCCAAGGTCACTTCTAAGGTAGTGTCCAATAATTCTCTCCTTGCCATGTTGCCTTAAAGTGAGAATTTACTCAAAACCACATGTATAGAGTACTGTAGACAAGTGTAAGTGCTGTTTCTGTGGGACACGTTCCTATAGAAATAGGTCAGCATGCTGATCCTGGGATTATCTTAGTTTTTTTGTTTTTTGGTGTTTTTTTTTGTGAGGAAGATTGGCCATGAGCTAACATCTGTTGCCAATTTTCCTCTTTTTGCTGCAGGAAGATTGTTGCTGAGCTAACATCTGTGCCAATCTTTCTTTATTTTATGTGGGATGCCACCACAGTATGGCTAGACAAGTGGTGCTAGGTCCGCACCCGGAATCCAAACCTGCAAACCCCAGGCCGCCAAAGCCAAGTGCGTGAACTTAACCACTACGCCACTGGGCCAGTCTCAACCATGGGATTATCTTAAAGTTCATCTATCTATTTTAACATAATAAATTTTGAAATATTTAGTCCTTTCAATTCCATTATTGAAAACTTTATCTCTGTGTCTCCTCTATGTAGAACACAAAGGGAGTTCCTAAGTGAGGTCCCTCTTCTCAAAAGGTATGGAAAATTGTACCAGTCTTATGAATATTGTGTGAACAACATGAGGTGATTCAAATGAAATTCTTAATACAGTGACTAGCACATAGGAGTTCCTCAGTATATAGTGGTTCAATGAGAAGTCAGATAATTAAATCATGGTAAGACTCTCTGCATTTTATATATAAAGTAATAAATTCTATGTCATACATTTTACAAAAAATAAGACTTTTTACTCTTAATCTTAGAGTAAATTACCTGTGAACTGCCCAGTCTTCTGTTTCTAAATTGCAACATTGAATGTTGCATTTTCTTTCTATTTTAAATCCTTCTGCTTTTTTTGAAAGAGAATGTACTTTGTATGTATTTTGATTCTTTGCTTGGAAAACAGTGACCATTTCATCTGATCTTTGAGAAACATAATCAAGCAGTTACTTAATATTTATTTCTATCTTTCCAATTCTATCTAAGTTGCAGGTTGTGTAGGCTGTTCAGTAGTAAACCTTTTAGTTCGCACATGCTGGTCATACTCTTAAATCTTCACCCACTTGGAGATAACTGATGTAACCTACTGGAAATTAAGGCTGTAAATTTTCAGGTAGGGATTTCAGTGTTACTGCAATCAATACTTTGCAGATAGTGCTAACAGTTTTTTCTATGAAATATGTTGGCTAGTGGGTGGAAAATCAATCCCTGGGAATGAAAAACAGATGTCAAGTTTGATAGGAACATCATGCGTTTGATGTTTGGAGGCCAGAGAGTCCTGTCAACAAGCACAACAGTAATTCTGTCAGATACAATATGCGTGGAATTAATGAAAATACAAGAAACAAAGCAGTCTGGACAGCAAGGCAATTCTGCAAAAAAGTCAGGGCCAAAAACATGTCTTCCTCTTGCATTTAAAGTGATTGCATTAAAGAAAGACAATGTAGTAGAGTTAAAATGGAGGCACATTTGCAGTGCTATAGTCTTTTTTTTTTTTTTCCAAGATTGGCACCTAGGCTAACAACTGTTGCCAATCTTCCTTTTTTTTTTTTTTTTTCTTAAGGATTGGCACCTGGGCTAACAACTGTTGCCAGTCTTCTTTTTTTTTCTTTCTGCTTTTTTCCCCACCCCCCCCCCCCCCCGCCCCCGTGCATAGTTGTATATCTTAGTTGCAGGTCCTTCTAGTTGTTGTATGTGGGACGCTGCCTCAACGTGGCCTGACGAGCAGTGCCATGTCCGCGCCCAGGATCCGAACCCTGGGCCATTGCAGCAGAGCGCACGAACTTAACCGCTTGGCCACGGAGCCAGCCCCTAGTCTTTTTTTTTTTTTTTAAGGAAGATTAGCCCTGAACTAACATCTGCTGCCAATCTTCCTCTTTTTGCTGAGAAAGACTGGCCCTGAGCTAACATCCAGGCCCGTCTTCCTCCACTTTATACGTGGGACACCTACCACAGTATGGCGTGCCAAGTGGTGCCATGTCCGCACCCAGGATCCGAACTGGAGAACCCTAGGCCGCCAAAGTGGAATGTGTGAACTTAACCACTGCACCACTGGGCCAGCCCCTGCAGAGCTATAGTCTTCAATAATAGGTAGCCAGGGCATCAAAGAGACTGAAACAAGTGTCTGGCAGATAGGTGGAGATGTGGAGAGTGGTGTAACAGATCGCTGTGGTGGAATTTGCAAGTTGCAGATCAGCAGTCTTTCCTAGGCTGGTCAAGCTTGGTCTCATTCTGGAGTTAGTGAAGCGTGGCCAAGGTCTGAATTAACCAGGAAGATAGAAAGAGAAACAGTTAAATGACTGATGACACATTTAAAAGATGCAAAATACTTACCAAATACAATAAGCATCCATGTCCTAAAGTAAAAAGTGATTCCTAGTACCACCTGTCAGTTATATAACCTTGGGAAAGTGCCTAATGTTTGTGCCTCAGATTCCTCATCTGCATAAGGGGGATTGTTATGAGAATGAAATAAATTATTATATGCCTACTACACAGTTAGTACGATAGAAGTATTTACTTTTATTGTTTTGTTTTTGTTGCTATTCCTAGCTTTCCTATAATCTTTATATAAAATATAATTAAGAAGATTCCATTTATAGTACTACTAAAAATATACAGTGCCTAAGACAAATCCTAACAAGAAATACTGTAATAAATGGAGGAAATCTTCATATATTAAAGATGTCAGTTCTCCCAAAACTAACATAAATTTAATTTAATTTCAGTTAAAATCCAAGTAACTTTTAGGGACTTGCAAAATGCTTTTAAAATTCTTTGGAGAATTATATGAAACTAGTAAAAAAATTGAAACAGAAGCATTCAGGAGAGGGTGATTTGCTCTACATATATTAAAACATTTTATATAGTTATTTTAATAAAAATATTACAGTTCAGTGGGATAAAAATAGAAAGTACAAGCATATGAAATTTACAAAAGTAGCATTTCAAATCTAGATGAACAAAAATGACTTATTTAATAAATGGTTTTGGGACAGCAGAATTGTCATTTGGAAAAAAATACAATTAGATGTTTATTTCACTCTAATAACATAAATTTAAGATATATTAAGACAACTGAAAAAGGTGAAGCTTTGGAAGTACTAAAAAAAATAGGACAAGTATACACATTTGTACTCGTACGCGTTGAGGAATGTGAGATCCTTCTCAGCACAATCTCAAAAGTCAAAACAGTTAAAGAAAAGATTGCTAGATTTGAGTACAGCTTTTTAAGTCTCTTAATGCAAAAATCATGTAAAAAAAAGGCAAATGACAACCCAGAGAAAATGTTTAAAACCAGAAGTGAAAAGAATAATATCTTGAATATATTATGAGCTCTTAAAAAATCAGTAAGGAAAAGATGAATGCTATGAGAATGAGTAAAAGATTGCAACCGGCAATTGATGAAAATAGAAGTAAGAATGGCTCTTAAACATATTTAAAAAGTTAGCATGTGTTATAAATAGAAAAAAATACATATTTAAATGATATATTTTTGATGTGTATCAAATTGGCAATTAAAAAAAAATAATGTGTGCCTGTACTATGTTATAGTAGCCTGATATTGGTGAGCATAACAAATTACCATCAAGGTGTTGGCAGAGCTGTGCTCCCTCCAGATTCCATTCCTTTCCTCTTCCAGCTTCTGGTGACTGTTGGCATTCCTTGGCTTGTTGCTGCATCTCTCCATTCTCTGCCTCCATCTTCACATGGCCTTCTCTTCAACTGTTTGTCAAATCTTCCCTGTGTATCTACTACAAAGACACTGATCTTTGGATTTAGGGCTAACTCACATAATCTAATATCTCTTCATTTCTAGATCTTTAAATTAATTTAATCTGCAAAGACCCTTTTTCCAAATTAGGTCATACTCACAGGTTTGAGAAGATAGACATATATTTTTGGGTGCCACCACTTAACTCACCACAGCCCGCCATCTGTTCCTAAAACATTCATGTCCATACCATGTGCAAAATACATCTACCCCAACCCAACATCCCCAAAGGTTTCAACATATTACAGCATCGAATTTAAATCTAAAGTCTCATCTAAAATTTTATCAGCTAAAAAGTCCCAACTCATCATCTGAATCATCCAAATCAAGTATGACTGAGACTCTGGGTATGATCCATTCTAGAGAAAAACCCCATTTCATTTGTAGACCTGTGAAACTAAAAAACAAGTTATCTGCTTCCAAAATAAAATAATGGGACAAGAATAAAATAGATATTTCCATTCCCAAAAGGAGAAATTAGAAGGAATAAAAGAGTCACAGTCTAAAGCAAGTTTGAAACCCAGCTTGGCAAATTCCATTAGATTTCAAGACCTCCAAAGCTCAGTGTTCCACTCTCTGAGCTCATAGTTCTGCCATCCTCTGTCTCTGTGCTCACTGGCCTCTGCCTCTGTACCTGTGACTCCTCTGGCCTCTGCCTCTGTACCCATGGCTCCACTGTATGACCAAGGCTCCACCCTAAGGATTGTTTCCTTTTCTTTGAAGGGTAGTATATGTTTTTAGCCAAGTAGCTCTATCAGCCCATTTCTTACCTATAGAATTCCAGAAGTCTGACAGCCGTTCTTTATTTAATCCTGTCTTCGTCTCTTTCAATACAAGCTAATAGTGTTTTTGCTGATATAACATTCTCAGAAACATTGTGGGCCTCCTATATATGTCACAGGATCCAGGCTTTTAGATAAGAGTTCTCCATGGAACTTTTCTGGATAACCCTGTCCCAATTGCTAGCTTCTACTGAGATAGTTAATTGGACCCATGAGTCACACACATTATCTCTTGAGCAAAAGGTTATCCAGCCATCCCCTTGGCTCTCACTCCAGAGTACCTTTCCCAATAGTGAATAGCCTAATTTTAGCATCCTTTGCAATCTGGATAGGTTAAGAACCTTCCAAACTATCAAGTGCTGGTTCCTTTAGCTTAACAGTTTCTTCTTCAATTTTATGTTCTTCTCTTACATTTTATTAGAAGCCAGAAGGAGAAAAAAGGCTGTACCTTCACCATTTTACTTGGAAATCTTACCTTAATATCTCAGTTTATCACTTGTAAATTCTGCCTTCCACACAACTGAAGAACACGATTCAGCCAAGTTTTCTGCCACTATGTAACGATTGTCTTTCCTCCAGTTTCAAATAACATGTTTCTTATTTCCTTTCACAGCCTCACCAGCAGTGTCTTTAACAATCATATTTCTGCCAACAGCCTATTCAAGGAAAGACATGCTTCCTCTGTCACATGCCTCAAAATTTTTTCAGCCTCTGCCCAATTCCCAATTCCACAGCAACTTCCGCATTTTTACACATTGGTAACATCAACACTCCACTTTCTGGTACCAAAATCTATATTACTTTCCTGTGACTGCTGTAACAAATACCACACACTTGGTGGCATAAAACACCAGTTCTGGAGGCCAAAATCCAAATTCGAGGTGTCAGCTGGACTATGCTCCCTCCAGAGGTTCTAGATGAGATTCTGTTCCTCTTCTGCCGTCTGGTGGCTGTCAGCATTCCTTGCTTGTGGTTGAATCACTTTAATGATGCCTCTATCCTCATGTGGCCCTCTCCTCTTCTCTTCTGTATATCAAATCTCCACTGTGTCTTCTGTAAGAACACTTAGCATTGGGTTTAGGGCCTGCCCACGTAATCCAGAAGGATTTTTTCATCTCAAGATCCTTAATGACATCTTCAAAGACCCTCTTTCTAAATTAGATCACACTCAGAGGTTCTTGGACATGGATAAATCTTTTGGGGGTCCACTATTCAATCCACTATTGTACTTGATGTTAGAGAAGAGATACTGTTATACATTGTTAATGGAAATATGAAAGGGAACAATTTTCTGGAGGGCAACTTGGTAATTCTTAGACATTTACTATCCTTTAACTTAGCATTTGTATTTCTAGAAGTACACTCTAAGGGAGGGAAGGGGGATCGTGTGCAAAGAGAGCTTCAAGAATAGTTACTACAGTGAAGTTTATATTTTGAAAATTGTAAATACTTTCAGTGGCAAACAATAGGGAATTTGTTACATGAATTATAGTATGTATATTCAGTAGAATACGGTGCAGCTATTTAAAAAAAAATTTTTTTTAAAGATTGGCACCTGAACTAACATCTGTTGCCAATCTTCTTTCTTTTTTCTTCTCCTCCCCAAAGCCCCCTCCCCAAGTACATAACTGTATATTCTAGGTGTGAGTGCCTCTGGTTGTGCTATCTGGAATGCTGCCTCAGCATGGTTTGATGAGCGGTGCCATGTCCGCGCTCAGGATCTGAACCAGCAAAATCCTGGGCCACTGAATCAGAGCACACTAACTTAACCACTCGGCCATGGGGCAGCCCCGAATGCAGCTATTTGAAAGGATAGTCCTTTAAATATTTTATCACAGAAAATTTTCATTTGTAAGTACAAAAACTAGGCTATAATATGTGCTTTAGAATCATTCCAATTTTTTACAATTAGAGACATATGCACATATAGAATAAGTATAGATAATATACACCAAAATGTTAAGTTCAATATCTTGGAGTAGTAAGATTTTAGGTGATTCATATTTTATTTTTTTCTTTGTTCATCTGTATTTTGAAATTTTGGACAATGACTTTCTGTTGTTTTTGTAATACCATTAAAAAGTTATGGGGAAAAACCTACTTGTAGATTTCTAGGAATAGCTTTCTGTGTGCTGGGTACTGTGCTGGGAGTAGTTAGTGCGTTAGCTCACTTAATCCTTAAAAGAACCCTCTAATAGGAATTATTAGCTCAATTTAGAAATAAGGAAACTGGAGTTCTTAGAAGTTGTCCCACATCCAATGTCACTCAACTGGAAACCAGTGAAGCTTGGCTTCAGACTCAACATTTCCTACTTCCAATTGCTGGCCTCTCCCACTTTGTTGTGGTGTACCTCCCAGACTGGTAAGCATAAGGAAGAAGGCAAAGAGAAGAGATTTAGAAAGCAAGAATGCAACGTGGACTTTTGAAAGTTTATATAAGAAACAAGAAAAAATTAGGCGTAACTGGCTGGAATAAATGATATAAAATTAAGAAACAACAGAAAGAGAACAAAAACTTCGATTCTCAGATAGGTTTTCTCTATCAAGAAAAATAATCTGCAAAATGGATGTAGAGGAAGTGCCTCATTGGAAAGAAATTCAGGTTCAAGGTAGATTAAGAAACAAGCTACTTGAAATTTATTTTAGATTCTTGGTATGATATATTTATTATACCTCAATGTATATCTTTTATTGTTGAAGTAATATTGGTTTATAACATTTTGCAAATTGCAGGTTTACATCATTGTATTTCAGTTTCTCTATAGACTACATTGTGTTCACCACCCAGAGACTAATTGCAATCCATCACTGTACACATATGCCCTTTCACTCCTTTTGCCCTCCCCCTCACACTTCCCCTCAGGTAACCACCAATCTAGTCTCCATGTCTGTGTGTTTGTTTGTTCTTGTTTTATCTTCCACTTATGAGTGAAATCATACAGTATTTGTCTTCCTCCATGTGACTTATTTCACTTTGCATAATACCCTCAAAGTCCATCCATGTTGTCACAAATGGCAAGATTTCATCTTTTTTATGGCTGAGTAGTATTCCATTGTATACATATGTACACCAAATCTTCTTTATCCATTCATCTGTTGATGGGCACTTAGGTTGTTTCCAAGTCTTGGCTATTGTGAATAATAACTGCAATGAACATATGGGTGCATATATCTTTTCAAGTAGGTGTTTTTGTGTTCTTTGGATAAATACTCAGAAGTGGAATAGCTGGATCATATGGTAGTTCTATTTTTTATTTTTTGAGGAAACTCCATATATTTTCCATAGTGACCACACCAGTTTCCATTCGCACCAGCAGTGTCTGAGGATTCCCTTTTCTCTATATCCTCTCCAATACTTTTTATTTCTTGTTCTTTAAATAATATCCGTTCTGACAGGCATAAGATGATATCTCATTATGGTTATGATTTGCATTTCCCTAATTAGTGATGTCGAACACATTTTCGTGTGCCTATTTGCCATCTATATATCTTCTTTGGGAAAATGTCTGTTCAGATCTTCTGCCCGTTTTTTAATTGAGCTGTTTGGGTTTTTGTTGTAGAGTTGTGTGAGTTCTTTCTATATTTTGGATGTTAACCCTTTATCAGATATATGATTTGCAAATATCCTCTCCCAATTGGTAGGTTATATTTTCATTTTGTTGATGGTTTCCTTTGTCATGCAGAAGATGTTTAGTTTGATGTAGTCCCATTTGGTTTTTTTTCTTTTGTTTTCCTTGCCTGATGAGACATGGTATTCAAAAAGATAAGACTGATGTCAAAGAGCATACTGCCTCGGTATTCTTCTAGAAGTTTTATTGTTTCAGGTCTTACATTCACTCTTTAATTCACTTTGAGTTAGTTTTTGTGTATGGTGTAAGATAATGATCTGCTTTCATTCTTTTGCACATAGCTATCCACTTTTCCCAGCACCATTTATTGAAGAGACTTTCCTTTCTCCATTGTATGTTCTTGACTCCTTTGTCAAAAATTAGCTGTCCATAAATGTGTGGGTTTATTTCTGGGCTCTTGGTTCTGTTCCATTGTTCTGTGTGTCTGTTTTTCTGCCAGTAATGTATTGTTTTGATTACTATAGCTTTATAGTATATTTTGAATTCAGGGAGTGTGATACCTCCAGGTTTGTTCTTTCTTCTCAAGATTGCTTTGACTGTTTGGGGTCTTTTGTTGTTCCATATAAATTTTAAGATTCTTTGCTCTATTTCCATGAAAATGTCTTTGGGATTCTGATAGAGATTGCTTTGAATCTGTAGATTGCTTTAGCTGATATGGAAATTTTAACTATGTTAATTCTTCCAATCCATGGACATGGAATATCTGTTCATTTCTTGGTGTCTTTTTTGATTTCTTTCAGCAATGTCTTATAGTTTTCAGTGTACAGCTCTTTCACCTCGTGGTTTAATTTATCGCTAGGCATTTTATTCTTTTGATTGTGATTGTAAATGGGATTGTATTCTTAATTTGTTTTTCTGTTAGTTTGTTTTTAGTGTGTAGAAATACAACTGATTTTTGTATGTTGATTTTGTACCCTGCAACTTTCTTCATTAACTGTTTCTTGTAGTTTTTTGCCAGATTCCTTAGGGATTTTTATATATAAAATCATGTTATCTGCAAATAGTGACAGTTTTACTTCTTTTTTTCCAATTTGGATCCCTTTTATTTCTTTTTCTTGGCTAATTGCTCTGGCTAGAACTTCCAATAGTATGTTGACTAAGAGTGATGAGAGTGGGCATCCTTGTCTTGTTCCTGTTTTTAGAGGGATAGCTTTCAGTTTTTCATGGTTGAGTATGATGTTAGCTGTGGGTTTATTGTATATGGCCTTTATTATGTTGAGGTAATTTCCTTCTATACCCATTTTATCAAGAATTTTTAATCATAAATAGATGTTGAATCCTGTCAAATGCTTTCTCTGCATCTATTGAGATGATCATATGATTTTTTTTCATTTTGTCAATGTGGTATATCACATTGATTGGCTTGTGGCTATTGAACCATCCTTGCATCTCTAAAATAAACCTCGATTGTGGTGTATGATCGTTTTAATGTCTTGTTGTATTCAATTTGCTAATTTTTTTTGAGGATTTTTGCGTCTATGTTCATCCATGATACTGGCTTGTACTTTTCCTTTTTTGTGTTGTCCTTATCTGGTTTTGGAATTGGGGTAATGTTGGCCTCATAAAATGAATTAGGAAGTGTCCCTTCCTCTTCAATTTTCTTCGAAGAGTTTGAAAATGATAGGTATTAAATCTTTATTGAATGTTTGGTAGAATTCACCAGAGAAATTGCCTGGTCTGGAATTTTGTTTTTTTGGAAGCTTTTTGATTACTGTTTCAATCTCTTTATTAATGGCTGACCTATTCAGATTATCTATTTCTTCTTGATTCAGTTTTGGGAGGCTATATGATTCTAAGAATTTACTTTTCTTCTTGGTTATTCAATTTGTTTTTGTACAGCTTTTCATAGTATTGTCTTATAATCCTTTATATTTCTGTGGTATCTACTGTAATTTCTCCTGTTTATTTTATGATTTTATTTATTTGAGCCTTCTCTCTTTTTTTCTTAGTGACTGTAGCCAAAGGTTTGTCAATTTTGCTTATCTTTTCAAAGAACCACCTCTTAGTTTTGTTGATCTTTTCTATTTCCTTTTATTATCTTTATTTATTTCCACTCTGATTTTTATTGTTTCCTTCCTTCTACTGACTTTGGACATGATTTTCTTTTAGTTCCTTTAGGTGTACTGTTAAGATTGTTTGATATTTTTCTCATTCCTTGAGGCAGACCTTTATTACTGTATACTTCTGTCTGTGTACAAGCCATATAGATTTTGGTATGTTGTGTTTTCATTTTCATTTCTTTCTAGGTATTTTTTTTATTTCTCCTTTGATTTCTTCATTGATCCAATAGCTGTTCAGTGGCATGTTGTTTAGTCTCCACATATTTGTGACTTTTCCAGCTTTCTTCTTGCAGTTGATTTCTAGTTTCATACCATTTTGGCCAAAAAAGATGCTGGATATGATTTCAAACTTGTTAAATTTATTGAGACTTGTTTTGTTTCCCAGCATATGGTCTATCTTTGAGAATGTTCCATGTGCACTTGAGAAGAATGTGTATTCTGCTTTTGGATGGAATATTCTCTAGATGTATCTATTAAGTCTAGTGTTTCATTTAAATCCAATGTTTTCTTGTTGATTCTCTGTCTGGATGGTCTATCCACTGATGGCTGTGGGATATTGAAGTCCCCTACTATTATTATGTTGCTGTCCCTTTCTCCCTTTTTGGTCTGTTAATAACTGCATTAGAGACTTAAGTGCTCCTTTTTTAGGTACATTTTAGGTACATTAGTAAATGTTATGTGTTTTTGGTGGATTGTCCACTTTGTCATTATATTATATCCATGTTTGTCTCTTATTGTCTTTTTTTGGTTTGAAGTCTATTTTGTTGATATAAGTATGGCTATACCTGTTTTCTTTTGGTTGCCATTTGCTTGGGGTATCATCTTTCATCCTTTCACTCTGTGCCTATATTTGTCTTTAGAACTGAGATGGGTCTCCCTGGAGGCAGCATATTGTTGGGTCTTTGTTTTTAATCCATTAAACCATGTGTCTTTTGATTGCTGAATTCAATCCTTTTACATTTAGTGTGATTGTTGATATATGAAGACTTAATACTGCCATTTTGTCTCTTGTTTTCTGACTGCTGTGTATTTCCATTGTTTATTTTTCCTGTTTCTTGTTTCTTGTATTTCTGTCTGCCATTTCAGTTTGGTGCTTTTCTGTGATGTGTTTTTCAGTTTCCTCTTTTTTTATGTTTCATGACTCTGCTCTGAATTTTTGTTTTGTGGTTGCTATGAAGTTTGTATAAAAGATCTCATAGATGAGATAGTCCTTTTTCTCCTCATAACATCTTATCTCCATTTGCCTCTGTAGGTTCCATCCTTTTCCTCTTCCCCTTCTATGTTTTTGTTGTCACAAATTACCCCTTTTTGGATTGTGAGTTCATTACCAAATTGAAGTGTTTATAATTGTTTTTAATGATTTCTTTCCCTTTCACCATTATGTTATAATTAAATGTTTACTAACCTATTCTGCTATAGAGTTGCATTTTTCTATTCTGTCTGTCTAGTTATCACCTTGCTGGAAGTTTGCAAAGCTTTGCCTTTTGGAGAGTTCTTTTCAAGAATTCTTGTAAGGCAAGTCTAGTGGTGATGAAATCCCTCAGTTTTTGTTTGTCTGGGAAAACCTTTATTTCTTCTTTGTATTTGAAAAACAACTCTCCTGGATAGAGTATTCTTGGCAGACAGTTTTTATCTTCAATATTTTGAATGTATCATTCCATTCTCTTCTGGCCCGTAGAGTTTCTGCTGAGAAATCTGCTCATGCCCTAATATGGGTGCCTTTGTAAGTTACTGTTTTTTCTCCCTGACTTCCCTTAATATTCTTTCTTTGTCATTGACTTTTGACAGTTTTAATATAATGTACCTTAGAGAATGTGTTTTGCATTGAGATAATTAGGTGCTCTATTAGCTTTGTGTATTTGTATATCCAGTTTCTTCCCCAGGTTTGGGAAGTTCTGAACTAAGCACTCTTCTCCCCTTTCCCTCCCTTCTTCTTCTGGGATACCCATTATCCTTATGTTGTTTTTCCTAATTGAATCATATGTTTCTCATAGAATTTCTCCATTTTTAGAAATCTTACTTCTCTTTCCTCTTGCACCTGAGTCAATTCTAGGTTTCTATCTTTCAGCTTGCTAATTCTCTCTTCCATGTGGTCTGCTCTATTTCCATTGCTTTCTACTTTATTCTTCATCTCATTTATTGAGTTCCTCAGCTCCAGAATTACTGTTTGGTTCATTTTTGGAGTTTTAATCTCTTTGGCGATGTACTCCTTCTGTTCATTAATTTTATATCTGAGCTTATTGAACTGTCTGAGTTTTCTTATAGCTTGTTGTGTTTCTTCATGACAGCATTTTGATTTCTCTATCAGCTAGGTCACAGTCTTCCATGACTTCTAGTTTGGTTTCTGGAGAAACCACATTGTGGTTTTCTTTTTGTAATTCTGTGTCAGTGTAATTTTTCATGGTGTTTGATGAGTTGTTCCTCTGCCCATGCATTTGTGGCAGCAAACAACTTTCTTATTTAGGTAATTTTTTTTTAATTTGAATCTGAGCTGCTTCTGATTGTATTTGAGAGCCTGTGCTTTCCACCCTCTAGTTCCTCTGCCAGAGGTGTTGTCTGTGCCCTTGTACTGCTTGTGCCTCTGAGGTTGCTGGTGCCTCACTTCTTACAGTGTCACTCTGGTTGTAGTCATCACCACTGGAGTCACCGAGCCAGCGAGCACCTTTGCTGTGTTCAGGGTTCCCCCATTGTGATGGGAGCCTGGGGAGGGTGGGGTGGAAGCTGGTATCATGGCCACCTCCACCACATCTGGGTTTGTTGGGTCTGCAGGCGCTGCTGCCACAGGTGAGGGTCCAGAGTTCTAGGCACCATTGCAGCTACAGAGGGACTGGGGTCATGGGCTTTGCTGGTGCTATTACCAGGCTCTCCATGGCTTTGACACTGTTGCAGCCAGGAGCTGCTGCTGCACATTATGCCTCCACTGCTGCTCCTAGGTTTTCTGGGGGTGCTGGCACTGCCACTGTCAGGGGCACTGTGTTTGCAGGTGTCACCAATGCTGCTGGGTGGGTCATGTGTGTCACTGCCACCACCATGAGGGAAGGGTAACTAGGTCATGGGTGTCACTGGCACTGCCACTGCAGGACGAGTACCTGGGTCACAGGCACCACTGCTGTTCTTGTAGCCTCTGGTCTTGGGTGCTGCCATCGTTCCTGGAGCCTCAGGTCACAGGCACTGCTGCCACTGTTGGGAGAGGAGGAGGGGCTGTGTTGGAGGTGCCACCATGATTCCTGGAGCCTCTGGTTGCAGGGGCTGCCTCAGTTCCTGGTGCCTCTGGTCTCAGGTGCTGCAGTGGTGCCTGGAATGTCTGGTCATGGACACTGTTGCCAATGACACGGACACTGGGGTCTTGGATGCAGGCCATGCTGCTGGGAGGGTTGGGTTTAGAGGCACCATCACCAGGGGAGAAGAAAGGGGCTTTGTCATGGGCACCACTGCAGTTCTTGGAGGCTCCAGGAACATGGGCTGCCTCGATCCCTGGGGTTTCTGTTCATGCATGTTACCACAGTTCCTGGAGCCTCTAGTTGCAGGCACCACCACAGTTCCTGGAGCTTCCAGTCTCAGGAGCCACTGCTGCTCCCCTGGTTCCACTGCCTCTGGGAGGCCCAGTCCCCATACCTTCAGATGTATAGATCTGTGGACCTCTTAGGCATTCTGGTGTGCTGTGCAGAGGATCCTTTTTTGGTCTCTGGATATCTTAATAGTTGTAACTTAAAGGCGAGAGACAAAGGAGCAACTCATTCCGCCATGATGCTGACGTCACCCTCCAATGTATATCTTGTTGGGTATCTTTGAGAAAGCATCCATGTCTTAGTAGGAATGAGGTGCCAAAGCTGAATAAATAGTCCAGGTATTATTGAAATAGAGCAAAAAACATCGTTTCAGGTTGAATAGCCATATCCTGCTGAAAATTGAATCAGTTGGTGGTGTTTGTGAGAAAGGAAGCCTTGGGGGACCATGATAGCTCTTCACATATGGCAGGATACCTCTGGCTAGAAGGATAAAACTGTTTTGCTTGGGCCTACCCCGTGGCCAAGTGGTTAAAGTTCTGCATGTTCCACTTCCACAGCCCAGGATGTAGGTTCGGATCCTGGGTACAGATCTACTCCACTCATCAGCCAAGCTGTGGTGACATCCCACATACAAAGTAGAGGAAGATTAGTACAGATGTTAGCTCAGGGCTATTATTCCTCAAGCAAAAAAAGAGGAGGATTGGCAACAGACATTAGCTAAGGGCAAATCTTCCTCACAAAAAACCAAAAAACAAGACTTTGTTAAGGGGCCACCCCAGTGGCGTAGCGGTTAAGTTTGCGTGTTCTGCCTCTCGGTGGCCTGGGGTTCGCCGGTTCGAATCCTGGGTGCGGACATGGCACTGTTTGGCACGCCATGCTGTGGTAGGCGTCTCACATATAAAGTAGAGGAATATGGGCACGGATGTTAGCTCAGGGCCAGGCTTCCTCAGCAAAAAACGAGGAGGACTGGCAGTAGTTAGCTCAGGGCTAATCTTCCTCAAAAAAAAAAAGTCCTTCTTAAAATATATATGTATATATTTTGTTTGACTTCAAAAGAAAAAGTGGATTGATTCAAGGAGGCTGTTCTGACACAACGGAAAAAATGCTCTGCATTATATTTGTCCCAAACAGAAACTGGCTGCCCCAAGGCAATGCATGCTGGGAGAGAAGGCAAAGTAACCTTTTAGAGGTTTTTAAGAAGTATTCATGCATCAGGTAGGAAGTTGTAATAAATTGTCCCTTATTGCTTTTTAACACTAAAACAGTGGGACCTAGGCTGTAAGCTGAAGACTTCCTTTTGTAACTAGTTTCTCTAGCTGTATGCTTACCTCAAGGTTGGAGGGACTGGCTAAGGGAGAAATTGGTAAATGGAAAATACTTGGTTTCTAAGTGACTTTATTATTCTGAGTGCATCACACAATTTCTTTTGTGGACAGAATGTAGTTTGTGGGCACTTAACTATACATGAATTAAAAATTATGTTTTCTCAGAGATATTGTTAACCATAGTTAGATTGTTTTTTTTACTATTCATTTTTTATTTTATTTTATTTTGAGGAAGATTAGCCCTGAGCTAACATCTGCCAATCCTCCTCTTTTTGCTGAGGAAGACTGGCCCTGAGCTAACATCCGTGCCCATCTTCCTCTACTTTATATGCAGGACGCCTACCACAGCATGGCTTGCCAAGCGGTGCCATGTCTGCACCTGGGATCCGAACTGGGGAACCTCGGGCAGCTGAAGGGGAACGTGCGCACTTAACTGCTGTGCCACCGGGCCAGCCTCACCATAGTTAGATTTAACACTAGTTCACACTGAAGAACTGGGCGTATCTCTTAGCATTATGACTTTTGCTTATGTCTTTTTCTGTTACCTGAGCTCCAGCAGCACTGAACAGTTATCTGGACACCTCACCTGAGTGCACATTTAATGTGGGTATTTCTGAATTGAAATGTGCTGAATTGAATATGTGCTGTCCCATTTCAAAGATGGCCTGATTTGCAATGGTAGTGTAGACATCGTTCTCGCTGTTCTCAGTGAGAGAACTTTACAGTGCAGAGGAGGCTGCCGTTTACTGGGTGTTTGTCAGTCCTGGTGTTTGGCTTGAAGAGCTTCCTCTGGCCTGGCATTACTAACTCCTTGTTTTATGAAAGAGCACATACCTTAAAGAGGGTGAGTCCTTCAGCTGGATAACTGATTTGGACAAAGTATGGGCATTGTGTGTAAGTAAAAAATGAAGTTGAGTAAAACACCTAGGATAAGGAAAAAGTCCCATTTTTCGAGCTGTCTTCTCAGAATAAAGGCTTCTTCAAAGTTTGTGTGCTTTTGTGCCTGGTAGCTTTGTATCTCTCTCTCACGTAACACCTTCTTTGGTTAGAATTACCTCATCGTTGTCTCATGTACTTAACAGAAAATAAGTTTCTTGCATCTTTAGTAATTTTCTAGGCTCCCAGAATGTACTTATGAGGAAAAACATTTTGTCCCTCACATAATAGCTTCTTTACATTTTTGAAAATTTCTTTCCTTTTTAGATATGATTTAATTATTTAATTACTGAGGCAGCATACTGTGACTTTCCTATTGCTGATTCAACATCTTAAGTGTGAGAAGCCTATATTTAGTTAACTGCAGTTATTGAAAAATATCCATTTCCCTTGAGGTACTAAATTTCTCACTTTTAGAAATGAGTTAATCGTACATGTGTGTAAAGAGTCTGCATCCTCAACCCCTATAAGTACACCTCCCTAACATAACAGTTTCACACATCTTTGTAGGTTCTAATTCTCTGATTATTTCTTTTTCTCACTTCAATTCAAATTTGTAAAACTGTTAAATGGGTTATATTTACTTCAGTTAATTTTGAGGTGCCTTTTAAACGCTGAGTGTGAATTGGGTGGCGATGCCCTTCTAATCTGAGGAAGCCGAGGTCTGGAATAGTGACTAGACCATGTGGAGAAGCCCACACATCCCAGAAGTGTCTGGAACAGTCCTGAGGCCAGAGCTGCACTGTTTTGTATTAGCTCAAGATCACTGACCTTTATCTCTTAATACCTTTGGGGTTTCTTCCCTCTGAGGTGTCACCACTGAAAGAACATGGATCTAGTTTTAGAATTCTCACTCTGTTGTGAAACTATTTATGTCTGACTGATGTGATAGACTCCGAGTACCTCGTATTCTTCATGTTCCTATACCCTGATCATTCGTGATACATGCTCAGTCACTCACTGTTCACTGAATGACTGAAGATTCCCCCCAATACCACTTGCGAATCTTTAGGATAGACAGAGAAGTGTGACTGCCTGTATTTTCCACCAGACACTGATAACATCCCTGGAATTTAGAATAAGGTTACTTGTCACGTTAATCAAATTTCCGTTTGTTTTAGCAGGAGGGAAACAGCTGCATGGATGGGAGGAAGAAAGAAGCCTACACAGTTTTAAGAATATGTATTAGTTTTCTGCTTTTTTCCCCATCTGCAGTTAGCTTCTTGAATTTTTAGGAGGTAGCCAGATTTTAATAATAATATTGTCACAATATTAGTAGTATTTCCAGTAGCCATTTAGTCAGCCTCTGGATTTTTCTCAGACAAGTATCCCTCCCCGCCCCCACACTTTTAATTCTGGGAGACGACTGCAGAGTGATTAAAGTTATATACATAGCCAGAAATAGGATATTTGCTAGAGTGAGTCCTAGGAACATAATCCATGACGAAACATGTCTTTATAACATCTTGAAAAGGTCTTAATATTAATAAGTAACTGGAACTGCATTTTTAGTTTATTTTTTACCAGAATTATGTAAAGAAAACCTAGTACATTTTATGATTTTGTGCAACTCAGAAGTAATTACCAAATTCATAATTCTAAAGTAGCATATTTTTAATACCTACATTATTAGAGCACACCAGATTTATTGTCTAGAAGCCAGCCTTTGAAGTTAATAAAATGCAGTTGTCAGTGTTGCAAACACCCATTAAATCTTGTATATTATTTTGTACACAAATAAACCATGCATGAAGAAGTGAAGCCTCGTTAGAAGTTCTAGGAACTGTTGAAGATTACCGTATTTCTCTTCTCAACAATCTGATACTTGTTCAATTCTGCTTCCTTACTTATATTAAAGGAAGTTTGATCTTAATCTTATATTTCTACTAAGTTTTAAGTGTAATTTTATAATAATTCCTTCTATGTTTAATAATTTTGCTAAAATATATATATGTATGCCTGCTTAGAATACTGCTTGAAACATAAGTATTCAAAAATGATAGATATTATCTTTAATGTTATTGTTTAAAATGTGGTATTTGATACAGGTTAGATCCATATTTACTCTTTTTCAGGACAGAAGATTTTCAGAGAGAGTTGGCAATTGACATAAGGCCGGAGAAGGTCTTGAGACTTTGAGATTATTGCAAAGACCTTCCCATATTGTGGATACCCATACTCTGGTCAAAAGTAATAATTGAAGATCTCAATTTAAAAAAAAAAACCTTCTTGGATATATTGCAAAGAGGATATATTAGAAGCTGATAGAACATTAGGGTTAGTAATTTAAATCTTTTTCATAGCTTGAATGAATCTAAATTCATAGCTTTAGTGAAGAAGTAATAATTTTTATGAGATGGGAAAAAGGAAACCCTTAGTGGATAATTTCCCCCTGAACTGAGGGTCAGATACCTGTGGTGTGGTTCCTCTCCCTGCTTGACAACTTGTTTCCCCTGTACAGATTCCCCAGGCCCTGACACCTCTCCCATCTCCCCAGTTCAATTCAACTTCCTCTTGCCTTAGAACCCTAGTGAGAATGATGTGGTGTCTTTGCTACCCACTGCCATCACTGCTTTTAGTTTTAGCCTCATGAGCAACCTATCCCAAACTTCTAGTTTTCAACAACAACACAGAGCAGTGCATTTTAGCTTGTGAAAAGCAGGCAGGTGCTGGCTGGCATGCTTTCTCTAAATGTGTACCATGTGTTTCCATGTATGGCAGCCAAGCAGGAATCTTGCTCTCCTCAGTCTCACCCAAACAGCATTCCCATTCAGAATTATTTTTGTACTTGGGTGATTCCCCAGGTCCAGAGCCAGCTACTCCTGCTTCCTGTATTGTAGCTGGGTACAATTAAGCATAAGAGTGCATTGGGCTAGCAGTATGTGTGTTATTATTAAATTATGTGGCAAGTCAACCAAAAGCTGACTTGGGGTTGAGAGAGACGATATAGTTCAAGGTCATTGGTAGTGGTAGGATTTAAAGGAAAAGAATCACAGGCTTTTTGAGAACAATGATATGGATTATTTGTGTCAGGAAATATAAAAAGAATAAGATTCAGTCAAAAAGGAAAAGTGAATTTCTTTTCATTTGTTACCTTTTAATCTCAAATTTTTCCATTTCACATCTGTGTTCTAGTCTGTCTTGTTGCAAGATGTTTAAAACAGTTAACACATAATTACTTGGTGACAGAGCTATTTCTGTTCATTCTGGGCCTGAATGCACGGAGCAGTTCAAAGTTTATTTCACCAGTTGATCTGGAGAATATTGTTCACTTATTAATTCCTGCATTTGACAATTAATTTGCCAAAGTTGATTTCATCCTACATTCCTTGGTTCAGGTTGATTACACATATCAGAATGTATCCATTTAGAAAAAAATTAACTCTGCTATTTAGCCATGTAGCATTAATTGATAACATTTCTTAAGCATAGATTTATATGGTCATGCAGACTTGTCACTTTGGTTCAATAAAGTCATGTCGTAAATTCTCGATTTAGCTAACATTGTTGGGGATAATGACTTTGAATTAATGGAGTTTGTCAGCAGCAATAGACTGCAGTGATAGCAAGAACGTCCTGCTACATCTTCTTCAGACTGATGTATGAAATAGCGTATCCCATTTATTTTTGTACAACATTATAAACAACATCTGTGCTTCTGCTTTCCTGGCAAGGATGGAGCTGCTAAAAATCTGAGATTTATGCCATGGTTTATCATCTTACCAGACGATTTTCATGGCAACCTTAAAAGCTTAAACCAAGAGCTTAAAGTACTGCTCAGGTGTGGATCATGGGTTGGTTTAACTAATACTTTGAAACCAGTTTACTCTTTCAGATGTTTAGTGCTATAGAGACTCACCTTTGACACTCAGTGGGGTTTTGAATTTAATTAGAAGCATCATTAAAAGGCAGGACCTTGAGTTAGTCTGCATTGAAATGCTTTTTGTAGGACCAAGTTTAAAATAGCCAAGCGTCCTGGTCATTTCTAATACAGTATGGTTAGATTTTCTTGCCTTATAAAATGTGTAAGCTGAAGTTCTGCATTAGGATGATGTGGCATTTAGACCCAGGGCCTCTTATGAAGACCTGAGCCTCACACCGTGATTAAGTCCAGTTGTGACTAGGATTCTGAATTCTTTGGCTGGCGTTGAGGAGCAATTGTCAGCCTACTTACTTTTTGTTGACTTGGATACATACTATGGCACTGGGGTGAAACTGGGGCAATTGTCACTGACTTAGGGTGAAGTGAAAAGTATATGCCTGTAGTCTTTTATCTTTCATTTAGCAGCTAGACACATGCTTCCTTCATGCAAAGGAAAGTCACAAGGACCCACGCTTGTCTCTCTTTAGAACTCTCTAGAATTAGCTTGTCATGAAATGTAAAACTAATGTGCAGTTGTAAAAACTGCTGCCAGCTTTTTCCTCACTGCTGCCTGATGGCTAAGTAGATTTGGAAATGAAAGGGGTTATTACGAAGTGATTACTGAATAGCTAGGTATGTCATTTTAAACAAGCAGCTAAAATCTCTCTGTTAGACATTCAGGCTGGAGTCTTGTTTTGTATCATTCATATTTAAGACGTGATTTTGATTGTGGAGGAGTAATCAAGCACTAGGGGTAATTTAAAAAAAAAATGCTGGGTGATATTTTCTTTCATTCCTTATTAAAATACATTAGAATTTAAATGAGGCATTCTCTAAAATGTGTAACTATTAAGTATGTACCAAATATAAAAATCCAAATACCAATTGGCTGTAGTTCAGAGATGAAAATTCTTTACTTGACTAAAAACTTACGTTCTTTTAAAATTCAAGTAAAACCTATTGTAAAATAGTGTATTGAAAATGGCATATATCAAAGAATGAATGGTTTAAAAATTAGAACTCTTAATATCTTATTACTGTCAGTTTCATAGGGGAGAGCAGATGCCTTGAAGAATCTTAAAAGGAAAAAACATAAAATCAACATAAAATGAAGTTCAACTAATGTAGCCGTTTCCAATATTCCTCTCTTATTTTTAAATGCTTTTCCTTGGAACCACCATCTATGTCAGTGGCTTGCACAGTCCCATAACCTCCAAATTCTCCGTCCTGACCCTGAGTTTCAGATTCACTTTAAGTGCCGCTTGGGGTGTCTTTTATGGATGTGGCACCAGCAGCAAACAGTTGGATCCATCTCCACCCAGCCTCTTGTCCCGTTTTTCCTCGTCTTGGCAAGACTGCCTATAGTTTGAGTGTTTTTTTTAATTTGTCTTTTCCCTGTCCTTTGCCCCACCCTCCACCTCCACTCCTACCCCTCTGACTGTCTAATCAACCACACCCTGTGGTTTGTTTCCAAGAGGTTTCTCACGTCGCCTGCTGTTTTCCTGGTACAGGCTGAGTCTGCCATTGCCAGTGCTGTGCTCCTGTGAGAACTCCAGCCAAGCGCCCTTCCTCCAGGCTTTCTCCTCTCCAGTCCAGCCCTCTGCTGCCGATGGTCACCGTGTCTGCCTCACAGGCGCCTCAGAGCCCCTCTCGCCATAGCAGGGGCCACTGTGCAGGGGAGCCCATATGCAAGCTTAATCCTGTGCTGCCTCCTTCAGGGACTTCATGCAGGGGAGATTTGAGGGGGGCGTGCAGCTCAGCGCCTAGTCACTTGACTTCTGGCTGCCTTATAACTTCATGTTACCCCAGTGGTAAGTGAGCAGAGTAGATCCCAACTTACACCCCTTGTCAAGCAAGTAGATACCTGTCTGTGGCAGTACCTGACCCTCTTTCTTAATAATATGCCTAATATTCTCCCTGGGTCCCCTTCTGTGCTGAAGACCTTGCTAGTCTCTGGCAGAATTTCCTAATGTTATCCTGACAGCACTGTTTTAGTCTGCTGAAGAGAGATGTCATGCCATCACGTGACATTTTGTCTTCATTGATATGGTCCCCTCCACCTGGAATGTCTTTCCCGTCCTCTATTATTTGTTCCTGTGGTAATGTCTTCATAATAAATGCTTGCTGTTCTGGTTTACATTAGAAATAAGCTTTGTTTGTACTGTGTTGATTTTCTGGGGTTTTTTTTAGTTAGATGTTTTTTAGTTCTTTTCCACGTTACCTGGGTTGGGGGTAATGCTTCCATAGAGAGGAAAGGACCTCCTCCCCAACCTTCTCTTTCCTGCTTTCTATCAAAGACAAACAAAGCCAGACTCTAGTTAAAGTGGGGAGTGCGGATTTTAGTGAGAAAAAAACTGTTGCAAGAGGGGAAAGAGTACAGCGTGAACTGAACTCAGCTTGGCTTTGCTCAGGGGTGACCAGGCATTTTAAAGGGAGTAGAGAGGGGTGAGCGGGGTCTCAGTAGAGTCAGGGAAGGGAAAAGTTACGCAAAAAAGGAAGGGCCTATTGGTCCACGTGTCACCCACCTGGGTTTGCTAACTGGCACTCATCCAGGTTAGGCTCCCCCACAGAGGCTGGGAGACTGGGTCCCATCTTCAGGGTGGAAGTCGGGGAAGGTGTATGATTATTGATCACCACCCCCTCCCCAAGGCCCCCAGTCTGTGCGTCTGTTTGTCCTCTGTGATGTGGTTTCCTTCCTTTAACCTATTATCTTTTGCCACAGACTCCATTTATTGTATTCTGTCATCTTCCTCTACCCCACAGGGAGGTCTAGTTTCAGGACCTAGCACCTCTCAGAATCCCCAGTGTGGCAAATTAACTTTGTCAGGTCGCGACGCTCAAAACATAGATGTGATCTGCTCTCCGCAGAATCCAGATTCTGGACCTCCATGTCAAAGCTAAGCATGACCGCCGCCTCCCACTGTCTGGGTTTGTGCCTGCTGCATCTGACTCATCATGTGCTCTTGCTCCAAGGGATTAGTGAATGAAAAAGTGCCCAGAAATGCAGGGAAATGAGCACTAACCCAAGGAAAGGTGGTTTTCAATTTTGGAAGACTTTATTCTTTGCTAAGAATTCAACTTCAGAAAGGATGAAAAAAAGCTAAGATATTTTTTACTGTTTATTATATCAATAACCTGTTTATTACATAAGTAACCCATTAGAATTATTGTGGATCCTCATGAAAATGTCTAATTAATTTTCAACATGGTAAAAATCATGAGTATTTTAAACTAAACTGAACACTAGATGGCAAATGAATGTTCTACCTTATTATGATTATTCAATATATTCCATAGTTTTTCAATCACTTCTAAGCAATATTCAAGGCAGCATACTTCTCAGTTAGGTTTTTTTAAAAAGTTTTTGTAGCAAATAAGCAGAATTAAAAATGAAAGAAATGTGTATAGTGAACTGTGATTAATTTTCAAAAGTTGAGTGAAAAATTAACTGTTATAATAACCCTTATTATTATCCTTATTATGCTTGTGATTATTACAACAAGTTCCCTTGTTATTTTACTAAAGAAGGTGATACCTGGAGAACATAGCAAGTTAAAAAAAGAAAAAATAGGACCAAGCAACCTAAGAACAAAAATGTGCTGTATTATATCTGCCCCACAACCTGCTTTCTCCAGGTGTTAAATTAATATTATATGTGACCATGTTTGTAATGCAGGGGTTCCTCACCAGGTGGGACGAGGGCGCTGCCCTCACCTGAGACAGCTGATGTCAGAAGCTGGGGAAGTGGGAGGAGTGAGGTCAGAATGCACGAAATGGCACGGGGTTCTTGGGGGCTTTGTGACCCAGCCCTCTTCATCTTTGTGAACTGTGGAGATGAGAATGTCTAGAACTTTTTCCAGTTGAGTACTATGAGATCAGGGGACAAAAGTTCATTTGAAGGAGAAGTTTGGGGTAGTTATTTATAAATAAATGTAATAGACGACTCCTGAAAGGAATATAGAGCAGATGACTGGCCTGGGAGAGTGTTGAAATAAATAACTATGAATCAGCACATCTTCAATAAATAATTGATTGATTTTCTGGCTTTCAGGAAAACAGCAAAGAGAAAAAAATCCACATTGCCGTTCTATTTTTCAAATAAAAAAATTGAGCTTTCTCATATTACCATAGCCATAATATTTGAAAGGGTTAGGAAGGTAACATTGCAGAGTCATAAAGGTGGGAAAATGATGTTAATCCCATACAAAAACCACTTTTAGAGTAAAATTGATGCTGAAATGGTGCTAATCTGATAGCAAAATCTGGAGATAATTCAGCAGAGAGGTAAACTACACTACAAAAGCAGCAAATTTTTTTTTTTTTATTTTGAGGAAGATTAGCCCTGAGCTAACTACTGCCAATCCTCCTCTTTTTGCTGAGGGAGACTGGCCCTGAGCTAACATCCATGCCCACCTTCTTCTACTTTATACGTGGGACGCCTACCACAGCATGGCTTGCCAAGCGGTGCCTTGTCCCCACCCAGAATCTGAACCCACGAACACCGGGCCGCCAAAGCAGAATGTGTGCACTTAACCGCTGCACCACCAGGCTGGCCCCACAATTTTTTTTTTAAGTTGTTTGTTTGGAGGAACAGAAATAATTTCAAGTTAGAACCTTTGTTTTTTCTCTCACCTTTTTAAAATAAAAGAAACTGGTCCATTTCTTCCTCTGGTGATCCTTCTTTCTGTCCTGCTATTGACAGTCTTCAGTGGGATGCTGGCAACATGCTGTCCTTCCAGAACTGAGTTTTCTACCCTTTCATTCTCCAAGCTTCCCTAGAAGATTAGAAGGATGGAAAACTTAGGTTATTAAATACAAACTTATCAATCATATGTGATTTTAAATTGAAGAAAGCTCTTTTTAAAACAAGTTGTTGATGAAAACACAGAAGAATAATTATAGTATAGCAATCAATTGAGCACAGTCAAGTGTGGTGTTTTGTGAAACCATTTGCCTAGACTCATAAACAACTTCAAACAGAAAACTGTTTAATCATATAAAGATTGTAAATACCAAAGTGTAGGAGGCTCCGAACAGGTAAAAAGGTTTTAAATAGCATTTATCTGCTTGGTATCAACCAGAGAGAATAGTTCCTGTAGGTAGAAGTAAAATTGTGTTTGATTGGCTTTTTTCCAACACTGATTACATTACTTCTGTAACAAAGAGTGAATGGTGTGGGTACCCTTTTGCTTTGGGTAAAATATCAGATCCAGACATCCAAGGCTTTTTGTGTGTTTCACAGCTTTATGAGGGTCAGAGAAGGTCAAAATGCAATGCAAACCAATTTTTGACAGTTCTGAAAAATTTTGTGAAAATCATTTTGCCTCCTTCTACTCTATATAGTCTGAAATAAATACCAAGGAAGCCTTTTACTGCAGACTCGTTTTTATTTCATACAAGAATTTCTTGTAAAGTTCATCTATAGGATGCATTGCAATTTGTTCATGCCAGTGCATCAAAACAACTGAAGATTCTAATTCTACTGTGTAGCAGTAGTGTTCCTTCTATGGTGATGAACTTTACACTTTGGAAATGTCACCGAGGAACTCAGGCAAAAATAGACTGTTCCTGTGGTTAGTAGAAGCCATGTTTATAGTGCCTGTGCGATGTCTTTAACACAGGAAAGTAAAACAGAGATGCAGGTCACAAGAAAGAACTTGGAAAGGCTTTTTGTAGAAAATTAGTAAATACTGGAGAAAAGAAGATGTTTCCTGAATTGACTTATGAAAACAAAGGAACTGAGCAAGATGCTTGTTGTTTATTACATGTTACTATCCTTTTATCAAATCTGTTGATTAGCAAATATAGGCAACTTCAAGGATAAAGCATTCATGTTAGACGTGGGATCAGTGCTTAATGAACTTGATGGTTACAGAACACAAATAAAACATATAGAAACAAAACCAACATATGGACATTAGGATTTTGACTACATGGGTCAATGAAAGTTTCTGAGTTTTTATTTTAACTAGGAAGAAATAGTCATAAAAAAGATTGATTTTTGAGCCAAGATTGAAAGGAATTGAAGGCTACTTTTTGGGAGATAAAAAGATAACTATTGCCGCATGTTTATGGCTTAGTGAGAGCAGAGATACCAATTTTGGAGGGAGAACTGTATTTGGGGCACAGCAGGCAGATTTGCCTGACTGGTGAAGAAAGTAAGGATGATGATGTGATCTGTTGATAGTTGTGACTTACCAATGGAAGCATTTTTTATTTGGTTCCAATGATAAGGGGACATCAATTAGAAGTCCTTCCATTGATTCAGATAAACTGTTGAATATGAAAGGCATTCTGGCAGTGGCATGAGGGAGAAAGAAGATTAGGGAGGAGTAAGTATAATTGGTAACTTTGTGAAAAATGCAATTTAAGTATTTTATGTACATAAATGAATATTAAAGTCTGGTAAATGGTATTAGTTTGTTGTAAAAACAATACCTCATCAACCTCACAGCATATCCACTTCTGCAGACCTGGTTTATCATAAGTTTTGAAATTATTCATTAAAAATGTCTTCTCTAAGAACTTTTGGTATATGCAGCATATATATATATATATATATATATATATATATATATTTGGTAGAAAGCATGTCTTTTTGATCATGTAACTTGCCCATTTTGAACAGCACACAAACGCATACACATCTACATACACACACACACTTATTCAAACAGGTCCACGGCATACAGTTGTGCAGGCCATGCATTGCACAAACATATGGTGCCCATTCATAGCATAAGACACATAGATTTGTATATTTTATTGTGGCAGTTTTCCCGCAGATGACAATAAGTGCGTTGAGGAAGGGGCCCTCTTTCTGATGTTCACAAAGTTGCCATGTGGGCTAGCCATGACTTTAGACAGTTCTCTGTCTTGTGCTCTCTCCTTCTTGGTGTGACAGTCCTCAGTTCTCTTTTGGATCTTGCTGTAAGTATCCAAGAATGAAAGAGAAAGAGGTTCAGAAGTTTGGGCAGGGGAAGGGGGAAGCAGTAACTGTACCCAAAGTGTCAGAGCCAGGCTGAGCACCAGGCCTGAGACTCAGCTTTCAGGATCCAGACGTTGGGTTTCAGGGAAGAGAACATTACTGGTGTGAAGCCTGTTACACCTTGTGAGGAGAGGGCTTTCTGTGCTTTTCAAGTCAGAGGTCTCCATCCATGGGTGTATATCCAGGACAGTTAAATATTCAGTGATATGTTATCTTGCTTCCCTTAAGTGTGGCTGGTAGAAATCATAGTCTTTCTCTCATAAGAAGTGAAGATAGGCTGTTCTCCAGGAAGGAAATGTCAAAGAGCCAACAATGTTTCTGGGATATTCGTGTCTTCCCTGTAAACTTTTTTCTTTTTTTTTGAAGTTATTATGTCATATTCATATAAACAATATAATATATGTAACTTACATAAATTGTGCAGCATAACAATAATTGACTCATCAGAGTGAAAATAAAACATCCTTAGAACTTCTGCATCTAACTGTGCTTCCCATTTTATCCCTTTGCCTCCAGGGCAGAGGTAACCCGCATCATGAGTTTTCATGTAAAGTTTTCCTTTGCTCTTCTGTTACTTTGTTAAAATAGTTTTATCACATATTTATGTTCTTAATTCACTTTTGCTTGTTTTTCACTTTTATAAAGTTGTATCATAGTACTCTTCTGTGACTTGAGTTTTTCATTCTGTTCTGTGTTTCTAAGGTTGATAGTTGGTTTATTCGTTTTCACTATACAGTAGTATAATTTTCCATTGTATGAATATTTATCTGTTTTCTTGTCAGTAGATATTTGGGTAGTTTCCACATTTTTCTTTCTTATTCTTTTGTCAACAGTGCTGCTAAGAACATTTCTGTACATATCTCCTAGTGCCCCCGGGGAGTAATATCTCTAGGAATGTGTTTATCACTCTTTGGCTGCAGTATGAAATATATTGCACATTGTGACACAGTGTACATGCACCTGTAAATTTGCAGGAGAGTGTGTGTATAAACCTGAAACAGAAATTGCACACTACAGTCCTCACCTTTCAACCTAAAATGCATTCTAATGTTTTAGTTTCTATTCTCTACAACAAATGCTAGTCTGAGTCTAAGACCCAGAGACCCAGCCTGTACTCTGAAAAACACTCCTCTCTGTCTGAAGTTTCTCAAACTTGAATGTGCAAAGGAAGGTTCCGCCTCAGGAGGTCAGAGGGGGCCCTGAGCACCTGCATTTCTAATGAGCTTCCCGGTGCAGCCACTACTGCTGGGGGGAGAACTAGGCTTTGAGCAGCGCGGCGTTAGGCTGTTTCCCGAGCTGCTCTCGCTCGAGGTGAGAATCACTAGGGCTGCTTCATAAGATGCAAGTACTGTGGCTTCATTTCAGGACCAGCAAATCAGACTCTCTGGGGAAAACGCCTAGGAAGCTTGATATTTAAAAAGTGTTCCAGATTATTCTTATCATCAGAGAAGTTTAAAAGGACTGTTCTAAGACATATACCTAAGCATACAACTGCTGATTTGAGTGTTCAAATGTTTATCTCACAAGATGATGCCAAGCTGTCTTCCGCTGCGGCTGCACCAGTTCACACTCTCATTTCTGTTGACCTACATCTTGCCAGCAGTTAGTGTGAACAAACGTCTTAATGTTTGCTATTCTGGTTGTTATAAAATGGAACCTTACTGTGACCTTAGTTAATTTGCATTTCTCAGACTAGTACTAACTTCGAACATATCTTCATATGTTTATGGTCTGTTTTTTTCTTCTTCTGTGAAATTCCTTTTCTTAGCTTTCACCCATTTTTCTTTTGAGTTGTCATCTTTTTCTTGTGATTTGTGGGCATTCTGTATGTGTTCTAGATACCTCTCCTTTGTTAAATGGTTGCCAGTATCTCCTGCCCTGTGGCTTGCCTTTTTATGTTTCTATGAAATGCCTACTTGTCCTTATTCTATTTGGTTGTTTCCCTTTTCCTACCAAGAATAAACTTATGTCTTAGCTTTTCATTTTCTTTATGGTACAACTTTGTAAACATAAGTTCTTCATTTTAATGCAGTATAAATTAGCAGGCTTTTCATTGATACTGGTGCTTTTTGTTTCTTATTTAAGAAATACTTGTTTACGCTGAGATAATCCCCCACATATTTTAATAAAAATTTAAATTTTTTTATATTTAAGCTTTTGTTTTTTTTTTTGAGGAAGATCAGCCCTGAGCTAACATCTGCTGCCAGTCCTCCTCTTTTTGCTGAGGAAGACTGGCCCTGAGCTAACATCCGTGCCCATCTTCCTCTACTTTATATGTGGGACGCCTACCACAGCATGGCTTGCCAAGTGGTGCCATGTCCGCACCCAGGATCTGAACCGGTGAACCCTGGGCCACCGAAGCAAAATGTGCACACTTAACCACTGAGCCACCGGTCCAGCCCCTATATTTAAGCTTTTAATTTAGAAGGAATTGATTTGTGTGAGGCACAGAGTAGGAATCCACTTTCTTTTTTTTTCCACTATGGATAGAGTTTTCACAGCACCATTTTTTCCCCAGGAGTCAGAATTATAATGCCACTTGTGTCATATGTTAGCTTTCCTTTCTGCTCCATGTCTGTTCTTCCAGCAGTGCCACACTGTTTAGTTACTGTAGCTTTGAAATAACTCTTGCTGTCTGATAGGACAAGTTTCTCTATTCCATTCTCCAGGAGTGTTATGACTGGAGGCCTGTGTTCTTTATTTATTATAGAATCAACATCAAATTTCTCAAAACTCTAATTAGATTTTGATTGAAATGGCACTGATTCCATAGATTACCTTGGGGAGAACTGATACCTTCATAGTATTGAGTCTTTCTATTCATGAACATGTTATAGCTCTCCAGTTATTTTGATCCTCACTAATTCCTTACAATAAATTTGGGATTTTTATTTATTATGGTTCTCTTGTAAGATTTATTCCTGCGTACCTTATATATTTTGGTTCTATTGTAAATGGTATCTTTTTAAATTAGTGTTTCAGTTTGTTGTTGATATGTAGAAATACAGAGTTCTAAGTATTAATCTCATATTCAGCCACCTTGCTAAACCTTTGCTGTTTCTTACACTTTGTAGTTCCTGCATGTGTGCTAAGACATTCACAGTGTCTGTGTATAATGAGAGTTCTGTTTCTTCCTTTTCAATTCTGATACCTTTTATTTCCTACCATATTGGCTAGAACTTCAAGGAAAATGTTCGATAGGGGCAGTGATGGTTTGTATTCTTGCATAGTTCCTGAATGTGTTGCCATTAAGAACAGTGTTTGCTGATCAGGTTGTGAAACTTCATCCTGTTCTTAATTTGCCAGAAGTTTTTCTTATATTGAATGGCAATTTTAACAAATGTTCTTTCTCTGTCTGTTGAAGTGGTCATATGTTTTTCTTTTTTAATTTTAAATGTGATGAATTACATTTATAGATTTTTAATGTTAAACCCTCCTACTTAATCTAATGTGGTCATGCAGTGTTATCAGTTTCATAAATATATGGCTGGATTTGAATATTTTGTTTAGAATTTTTTAATTAATGCTCTTGAATAAAAAATATTGCTCACACACATTATCCTTGTTTGGTTTTGGTATTAAGACATCAATTGCTTCATATATTTTAGGGCTATCTTATTTGGTACGTAAGAATTTACAATTGTTATATCTTCTTGATAAATTTAAACTTTTATCATTATGTATCAAATGTATTTTATCATTATTATCTGTGACCCTTAATTCAACTACTCTGTGTTTCTTTTGATTAATATTTGCCAATTATTTTTTCTGTTTTTTTTTAAAGTGAGGAGGATTTGCCCTGAGCTAACATCTGTGCCAGTCTTCCTCTATTTTGTATGTGGGTCACTGCTACAGCATGACCACTGACAAGTCGTGTGGGTCTGCACCCGGGAACTGAACCTGGGCCACCAAAGTGGAGCATGCCAAACTTAACCACTAGGCCATGGGGCTGGCCCCAATTATCTTTTTTATATTGTTTTACTTTCAACTTGATGTGTACATATGGCTTAGATTTATGCCTTACAAACAGGATATTAATTTTACATTGAGTCTAATACTCTGGATCTTTTAATTGACAAGATTCCATTTATATTTATTGTGATTAATATATTTGGACTTGTTTCTTCCAAAACAAATCCAACTATGCTAGTATTAGACTTGGCTTTTTTCTTTAGTAATAGTATTAGACTATTTTTTTCCTGTGAGTGTATTAGGTTTTTAAAAATCATTCTTCTTCTTTAGTATTGCAAAAATTATCACTCTAGTGCCATTTTTATAGTGGTTACTCCAGAAAACTTGCCATGCATACTTAACAAAGTCTATACATTGCATTTTAACAAAGTGTGTACTTGACACAGTCTGTAATGTTAAACTCCTCTCTCCTGACGCTGTAGGATGGTACACCGTCCCCACTCGGAGCTTCCCCTCCCTGCTTATATTGATCTTGCTGGTAGTTTAATTCTACATCGTTTTTTAAACTCTCTCAAATAGACATTTTCAAATATAAATTTAGCTATTTCTTTGCTCATCATTTCTCCTAGCATCTCACATCCTCCTTCAAATATCTTTTTTTTCTTCCTGAAGTTTATTCTTTCTTTTAGGTTATTGGCAGTAAACTCAAGTCAGTTTTGATTCTTTGAAATCATCTTTATATCACCTTTATTTGTTGAGGGATAATTTTGTTAGCTATGCAGTTCCAAGTTGACACATTTTCTCCTAGCACTTAGTATACATTTTCCCCTCTTTTCTGCCTTCTGTGGTTGTTGTTGAGAAATATTCTGTCAATCAAATTACCATCACTTTGTAAGTGATACATCTTTCCTCTCTACATGCTTTTAAGATCTTCTCCTTGATTTTGGTGCCTGTAATTAATTACACTATGTCTAAGTGTGGACTTAATTTCATTTATTCTTTTTTTAATGTATGTTATACTTTCCTTATCTTTTAGTTGGTGGCTTTTGTCAATTCTGGAAATTTCTCAGACATTATGTCTTCAGGTAGTACCTCCCCTCATCCTCTCTGTTCTCCTCCTAGAATTGAATTAAAAATAAGTTAGACCCTGTGTGGGCCGGCCCCGTGGCTGAGTGGTTAAGTTCGCGCACTCTGCTTCAGCGGCCCAGGGTTTTGCCGGTTCGAATCCTGGGTGCAGACATGGCACCACTCATCAGGCCATGCTGAGGCAGCATCCCACATGCCACAACTAGAAGGACCCACAACTAAAAATACACAACTATTTACCGGGGGGCTTTGGGGAGAAAAAGGAAAAATAAAATTAAAAAAAATAATAAGTTAGATCCTCAAATTCTGTCCTCCATCTCTCTGTCTTATTTTCTATTGCTTTCCTCTTTCTAGTACTCTATGCTACATTCTAAGATAATTGCTTCCGATCTATCTTCTAGTTCATCAGTCCTCTCCTAAGCTGTGTTCAATCTTGCTGTCTTATCCATCCATTTAGCTTTTGTTATATTTCAGTTTTTTTATTTCTAAAAGTTATATTTGGTTGTTTTTAAATTGGCTTGGTCATTTTTCAGAGTGACATGCTCATTTTTGTGATTACAGTTTTCAATTTGAAAGTGTGAGTCAAGTTTGATATTCTACCTGTGATAAATTTGGGGATCTAAATCTGTTGTTTCATATTTCTACTGACTTTCACTCATAGTAGCTTGTTTCCTAGGTTTTTGGTGATCTCTGCTAATAAGCTTATATTTGGTTGGTCTTTATCTTTGAAAACAAAGGACCTAATTAGGGATGATTTCATTCGAAATAGATTTTTGTTCATGTCTGCTGGGATTCAAGAGATAGTACTGACTATGGATGCTTTAGACACTTCCAAGTATCTGTCTTAACCTAGGAGCATCAGGTTCAGCTTCTCTATGGTGCCCCTGACCAACGGTTGGTTTTTAGATTGCAGAGCTGATATATGTTGCTCTTTAGATTGCAGAGTTATCATGTCAGCTTACACTTTTTTTTAGACAAGGGACACAGTGTGAGGTGCCAATGGAGACACATCACGTCATATGCAGTAAAAAATTATGTTATGCTGGATCTGATTGTTTTGAAGTGGGAGGGCCCTTCTATGTAGATTATGTGCCATTTTGTTGTAATCAGAAATCTTAATGATTATTTTAGGAATTTATTATCTGACAATTTATTAATTTATCTAATCCTCTATTTAATGAGTTTGAATGTTTTATTTTATTTTGCTCTGATACAAATACATATAATGATATGATGAGTGGTTATTGGGAGAGATTCCTAACATAAATACTTGTCAAACAGTGTTTCTATAGTCAAAGAAAGAAATGGTGCTGTACAAAATAAATTTTTATTTCAAATATTATGTCAAATATGCAGTTCATAAAATGGTCCCACATTAGACTTTGCTTATTTATGTTTACTGGAACCGGTACCAATAATTCAAAATTTATCATCAAGAAGCGGCATTAGCTGTTTAGCCTTGAAATAGAATCTGTTTGGGGGAAAAGAACATCTGAATATTGTTTTCCTTTTGGAGAGCAATTTGACCTTATCTAGTACACTTAAATATGTGCAAGCTCTACAAGCCAGCAGTCCTACTTTTTGTGTTCACCCAAAGGAAACTGGGGCCAAGGGGGCATATAGAGAGGGATGCTCATCGTACAGCACTGTGATAGAGAAGGAGTAGACTCACCCTATCTGTTCCCCAATAAGGAAGGGAAAAGTAAACAATGGTTTATTTATTTAACGGAATTCTGTACACCAGTTAAAATGATCTACGTGATCTATCTGTAGATCTAAACTCGATTACATGTTTCAACTTGGCTATGTTGAATGAAACCTCAAGTTGCAAAGAATGGTAACATTTATGTAAAATTTTAAGCATCCCAGATATATTTAATAAAAGTACAAAAACATGTCTGGGAATGATACATAATAATCTTGAGACGCCTGCAGAAATGTGAAAAGGATTTATATCAGTAATATTTTATTGCTTTAGTAAAAAGCAATCTGAAGCAAAACACAAATGTTAACATTTGGTATTAGTCAGTACACAGGTGATTGTTTTATTTTGTACTTTTCAATGTGTTTTAAAGGTTTTATTACTTACAATTTTTTCTTAAAAAATTACTTAAAATTAAACCTTAAATTAATCCCAAGAAAAAATAATACTTTATATTTAATAGAATAACATCTTTCAACCATTGTGGGACTCCTAGCCTTATTTTGTACAGTTCATCAATTCAGGCAGAATAAAGTATGACAAATGCTATTGCCATTCAGTACCTTATCAAAGCTGGTATTTCTTTGTTTTGGAAGGTGTCAATAGTAATTTGTTTACTGCCTGTTTTTTCCAACCTCCATTCAACAAACTCTTAAGAGTTTTACATTTAAAAATTCTTTTAAAAAATTATCCTAAAAGCGTTGGTGACATTATCCTGGAACCAGACACCATGGGTGACTGACGAAAGGCCTAGGATATATTCTTTTACTTGGTTTTTTAAATGTACAAACCAGACCAGGAACTAAGCAAAGCATTTGTGCATGCTGCTCTTTCAGGGCCACCTAACGCCGCTAGAGAATGCTCCCTCCAGACTCTCAGTGGTTGCTCCTGGTTAGAGTGCGTGTGCAGCCTTCCCTCTTGCCTGAAAGGATCTGCATTCCCAGTTGTGTCCTAGTTTTGTCATGTAAGACAATCCTTTCCTTTTCCCATAAACCATGAGTAGGAATTCCAGCTTTCTACTGTGATCAAAATTAAACTGATCAATATCATCGATATGTGGATAGTCCATTTCCCAGCAACATGGAGTCATAGGTTACTTACCTTTATGATTTAGGCTAAGTTCAAACCAGCACTTGGAAAACACATTGTGGAGAACATGTGCATCCTAAACTAAGAAATGGAGTAGAATGTTTGATTCTATGTAAGGCTTGGCATCGCTACCCTTTCATTCATTTATTCAGTAAGATTGTTTCTCATCTCTTAAATTAGTACTATCTTTGAAATTCAGTCTATTATTTAAGAAGACACTATTCTTTAATATAGGATTATGTGATATATTTAAAAAGAACGGATGATTTTTCAAGAGCATTTCTTGATTCTAATCATGATAAAATGTAAAAATTATTAATGTGAAGTATATTTTGGTAAAAGAGACTATTCAAATTCATATAATTTTTATGACGTTTTAATTTATTCAATTATATCACAGGTTTATAGATACTTATAGATAGCATAAATTGAAGATTGATATATTTCAAATTTTCAACTTTACCACAAAGGGCACTTTATAAATTCTGGAAAACATTGACTAATTCAAAAACTATAGCTATGTTACTTGAAAATAGTGCCGTGCCTTGAATCCTTGCTGCTTAGGAATATTGAATGACTGGGTAGGTCAATGTAATATTAGTTAATCAGGTCTTTGCTCTGATTTAACTGAATAAAGTAAGTAAAGCTATTACTTTATTATTTTGTCACCTTCTTTTGTGTGACTGGTGAGGGAGAAATACAGTAGCTGAAGGTGCCAAAGAGGGCCCACCGTGCAATTTTGGTTATTACTCCTTTTATTCTAATAGACCTCTGGATAGTTCATGAAGAGGTAGAAAAGAGAAACCTGTTAGCAAGAGCATTGGTTTGTAATCTGCGTTTTTGATTATCAATGACAGGATCCTAAAATTACACCCAAATATCTCTCCCAAGTTCTGAAATTGAGTTTCTGAAAAAGCACTGGAGTAGTAATAGAAGGTAAAGTGCAGAGTTCCAGAGAAATGAGCTGTGAATTGAACCTGCAGTGGAAATTGATCCTAACGGTCAGTTTCTACCCTCATTCGTAGAAAAACAGGACTGAATGTAGAAGGAGCCAGGATCACTGATTAAATAGGATGCTAAAGTGCTGGAGGCTAGAACTAGGCTTGCTGGTCCCTCAGGTCAAGATTGCAACTATCAGACTTCTCTGCTTGAAACCCGGCTCAAACTGGCAGAAAGAGAACAAAATGAAAAATGCTGCTCATGCCAGCAGAGAAATCGGTAAGAACTCCCTAAGCTTGGGCTGCGACAGCCATTGCACTACTTAAAGAGGCCATTCTAGTCTCTTATCATGAGTCAGTGTGCCCAGATTGGACCAAGTGGCCTCATGATTCATGCCAGCTGGGCTTCATGATACCCCTTCCAGTGTGGCCAGGGGTGCGAGAGTCAAGAGAAATGACCTTGGAATCAACTTGCATCTTTAGGATTGTGAGGAAAGAGAAGCAAATATCCTACAACTAGTGGTCCTGTGAATATAATTTATTACCCTGTTATCTAACCCTGAGAGATTATTTTCAGCACATAGAAAGTGAGTAATAGTATGCCAAGTTTTTTTGGCAGTGTTTGTATTCTGCTCCCAGCAATGGAGTATGAGTTGTAATTAGCCTACTGAAATTACACACTTCTGGTTATGAAGTTGCTATTTCTTTCCTACAGTGTGAGACATTCCTACAGTGATGCCCTTCAAAGTCCTCAGTGATCGTCAGTGTACTCACTGGAGTAAAGGTCTCTGTGGAGTGCCTCACTCACAGCGAGCAGCACACTGACAGAAACGGTTCAGGTATAAACACTGAAGATAAAGGTGCTATGAAACATTAATTTAAGATGTAACCATTATAAGCCATTGCTAGATCAGAACTCAGTTTTGCATAATGGCAGAAGGAAAGAAAAAAGCAATGAAATATGGCAGTTTGCTTAGGATGAGTTGAAAAGATTGTTGGATTTCCTTTATCATTGGACTTAGCCTATCAATGCTATTGTCAAAGGAGGACGTTATCACAGGCACTTGGTAGCACACGATACTCAATTTATGTGACTGGATGTATCGGTGTTTTACTAGCCATTTTCCCAACTTACTCACTCTTGCCTTTGGGCTCTGGCAAGAGAAAATGACAGCGTTTCATCTAAGGTGGACCGTGTCACCTGTGTATTGATTCAAGTTCTCTCTTCAGCTGTTGATGAATGGGAGAAGTATGTAGCAATCAGAGTCAAAGTAGCTTTCATCCCTACCCCCATTGATTTGATTGACCTTGCCATGTTGGTATCGACATATCAGGAGACACAACAGAACCGTACTATAGGCAAAGGCCCACAAAGGAAATACTCTGTTTGGAAGGCTTCTGTGAGATAGTTTTGTTTTTGTAAATTGGGAACTTGAAGATGCAAGCCAGTGAGCAAAGGCTCTTTTCCTCTAAGACTTAGACCTCATACAGCCTCTTTCTCTAGGCTGTTAATTACCATTCATGACAACAGAGTCTCTGGGGTCGTGGTCATAGAGATGGTTGGTTGTTTTGTGCTAGGCCTAGCTATTTTACTTGGCATATTTAAGGAAAGTTTGAGATATAATTTTACCATTATGGGATTCTAAGAGGTAATAAGAAAGAGGAAGGGAACATGCATTTCAGGAAAATTTGACCAGTAGACAGATAGAACCCTTGTTTTTTAATCCTGGAGCTTAATTCAAGTGTGTATTTTCTTGGCTAAGGAATACTGAGATGAAGCAGGCTTATTTATGCAGTGGAAAGTAGTTTTCTAGTGAAATTAAGTGAGAACTGCATTGCTTGTTTAAACTAATATCTGAAGCATTTAGTCATTTTATTAGTCAGTACAATTGATGAAAACCTTAGGAAAATGCTTTGGAACAGTCCTTGTGGAAACTTGTGATTAATAAAGAAAGGGGCGAAGAGATGCATGTTAATCTGTTTATGCATAAGGGATCTGGAGCTTATTAAACGTTTTTGTAAACACTCAACTAATGAAACATTAGATAAAATTAGACCTTTCCTTTAAATTATAAAAAGTCACTAGACTGGGGGCCAGCCTGGTGGCACAGTGGTTAAGTTCACATGCTCCGCTTCAGTGGCTTGAGGTTCACTGGTTTGGATCCCGGGTGCAGACCTATGCACTGCTTATCAAGCCATGCTGTGGCAGGCATCCCACGTATAAAATAGAGGAAGATGAGCACAGATGTTAGCTCAGGGCCAGTCTTTCAACAACACAGATGGACCTTGAGGGAATTATGTTAAGTGAAATAAGCCAGATAGAGAAGGACAATCTCTGTATGACTCCATTCATATGAGGAATTTAAACATGTGGACAAAGAGAACGGATTAGCAGCTACCAGGGGAAAGAGGGGTGGGGGATGGGCACAAAGGGTGAAGGGGTGCACCTACAACATGACTGACAAACAATAATGTACAACTGAAATTTCACAAGATGGTAAACTATCATAAACTCAATAAAAATTAACTTAAAAAAAGTCACTAGACTGGAAAAAACGCCCAGTGTTATTTCTAAATAACTTATTTATGATATTTTCCGTAACACTAGTAATTTAAATATAAAAAATTAATAATAAGGAACATCCCATGAGAATGCCACTCAAGATTCCCTGGGGGAGTTTTCGTCTCACTTGTCCTTGGTTCCTAGAGTTATTACAGGATGGAGTAGCAATGATCACTGTTAACCTTGTTTTATGGTTTGAGCAGGTATCTGGCAGATTAATCCTATCTAGCATATATGAAACTCAAACATTGGGGCCAGCCCTGTGGCCAAGTGGTTAAGTTCGCACACTGTGCTTAGGCAGCTCGGGGTTTGCCAGTTTGGATCCTGGGTGTGGACCTAGCGCCGCTCCAGACCATGCTGTAGCAGCGTCCCACATAGAAGAACTAGAGTGAACTACAACTAGGATGTACAACTATGTACTGCGGCTTTGGGGAGAAAAACAGGGAGATTGGCAACAGATGTTAGCCTAAGGCCAATCTTCCCCACCGCCACCTCCCAACCCCAAAAAAAGAATTCAGCTGAAAGAAAACCCAAGAGTGAGTTTCTTAAAAAAAAAACAAAAACAAAAAAACCCCACAAAACATGATTTCACTTGAAACGTTTTCATTTGTTGGAGGTCACAGGGAAAGAGGATGATTCTAGGTTCTCTCTAGGTCTTCAATGATGAAGAAAACAAGCAATTTATGCATGAATGGAAATCAAGAAATGAACTTAAGTACTAATCCCAACAAATATCCAGCAGCCACACAGTAGAGGTCGGGCTGCCTGGGGAAGCTGAGCTGGGGACCGTGGCCTGGACCCCTCTTCTATGGAGTTAGGAGACAGGAGAAGGATTCTTCACCACTTTTGTCCCAAGATTAACTACATGGAATCTTGATTATAGTTCACGTTCTTTGGTCATGTCTTAGGTGGAGTTTTGGTATCTTTAGCGTCCTCATTTCTTTCAATCCGATTTTCTTTATTTTGGTAGAGACTGCAGTAGAGTTGAAGCAGCATATGTTTAGTTGTCAGATAGGAATTCAAGTGCCCCAGTCAAACCTTGACCTTGGTCAAGTTGTTGAACCAAGCTTAGCCACAATTTTATCATCCATGTATTGGGGAGGATAGTACTTAATCCACAGGATTGTTTTGAGGAATAGAGACTATATATAAAGCAACTTGCATGTAGTAAGTGCACACTCAGTAAATGGTAGCTGTTATTTCTCAAGTTCTCATGCTTATTTCCCTTACCAATTGTAGATCTTTTTACATTCATATATGATGGCCACAATTCAGGAAAAGAAAAATCAAATATATGGATCAAATGTATTTATGGGTCTACCAAAGCAGAGCATTTCAGATCAGTTCTCCCCAAACCCATGAAAGGTGAAAGTTTTAGAAAAGTGTATGGCACATAGTAAGTGCTCAATAAATATTTCCTGTGTTTAGTTTTGTATTTTCATACTAAGTTTAAGCTTCCTCTGTGTATATTCTTTTTTTCAAATCATTCAAAATGCTTATATTCCCTGCATGTCATTTACATTTCTAAGCTTGAAGCTCTGTACCTGGGGCTTAAGCTAAGGAATAATAACTAAGACATTGTCAGCAATGGGAAAGAACTACTTTCACCTTAATTGTTTGGAATTCTATACAAATCAGAACCCAAAAAGGCCTGGAGTTCTGCTCAGAAGTTTATGTTCTCTAATCATTATATTTCATGCTGAATTCACAAGCATTTATTCTTATGTTTTCCAATTGCATAATTGCAAGTTAATTTTAAAAGATAAAATATGTGTATAATTAACATTTAGATTGGTTTTGTGTATCAGAGACCCAGAGGCGAAGAGCTTTAAATAAAAGCATTGTATTTCTCCCTGATAAAAATTTTGCAAGTTCAGGGATGGTATGATAGCTCAGTGATTATCAGGAATTCTGTCTCCTTCTTCACCATTGCTTTGAATTCCAATGCACCTCATGGTCCATTATGGCTGCATGAGCTCCAAACATCATATCCTCAATCCAGCTAATAGGAAGGAAAAATGGACAAAGATGGTGAGCCACTTCCTTTCAAGGATACCTCCCAGAAACTGTTCTTGACGTATCATCTTATGTGCCACTCACTGGAATGTAGGCACATGGCCACACCTTGCTGAAGACGCTGAACATTTTAGTCTTTATTTTTAGTGGCCTTATGCCCAGCTGTGATTTAGGGATTTTATTACTCTGGAAGAAGAGGAGAGCAGGTACTGGGGACAAGTAGGACTATCTTTGACATGTGGGCATCACCAGAACTTTTATAATTCTTTCTCTTATGTCGTCTTTTTTCTTCTTTTCTTTTCTAATAGATCCCATGCGTGGCCCAAGAAAACTGGAAGTAGTAGAAGTTAAATCTCGTCAAATCACTATCCGCTGGGAGCCATTTGGCTACAACGTAACTCGTTGCCATAGTTATAATCTTACAGTTCACTACTGTTACCAAGTCGGAGGACAGGAACAAGTGCGGGAAGAAGTAAGCTGGGATACAGATAATTCCCACCCCCAGCATACAATCACCAACCTCTCACCATATACCAACGTTAGTGTGAAACTCGTCCTCATGAATCCTGAGGGACGGAGGGAAAGTCAAGAACTCATAGTACAGACAGATGAAGATCGTGAGTACTTTCAAGTAATATGCTTGTGTGAAATAGATATTCTTTTAAAAAAGCAGCTTTTCTTTCTTTTAAATTGAGATCTTTGTAATGAAACTGGAAGAAAGAACTACTTACTGTGTTGAACAGCACAAATGTGTGTCTGTGCTTCTGAGTACTTAAGCATTGACTGAAAAAGGTAAAGGGCATGAAGATGTAGGATTTTAATTCTTTATGAGTCATATAATTACTTTTCTCTATGCTGTGGTTCTTGTTCAACTTTTATTATCATGTTGGACTGAAGAGTTGTTGTTTGGGGTATCAGGTAATTTAAATGAAATGGTTACTTAAATGTATTTAAATGGCATTCTGAAACATTTTTCATAGTTCAGATAAAAATTCAGTACAGAACAGAGGCTGCCCTTGCTTTTAGCACCACCTCATTAGGGTGGTGGTCATGAAAAACATACTTTCCCACAGGAACAATGTTGTAATCGGATATTACGTCAATAAACAAGGGTTTAACAAATAAACCATGCACATTTCCAGCAACTCATCAAAAAAAGCAAATACACAATTGCAATAAACCTCTAAAATAATTTAAAATAGTAAAATTACACCTTGAATCCCAGAGCATGGATCTAAATGTGCTTTTCCTCTGATTATAAAGGGGACTGTCATGTACAACAATGTGTTCCTACAGCACATAAAATACAATGATAATGTTTCATACATTTGCCGTGAAATTCATTTGCTAGGGGTCAGAATAAGTGGCAAAGACCTTGGAACCCATTAAATGAATACTCTTACTTTTCCTGGGAAGATAGATGTTTAACTTTCTGTTTCTTCATGCAGCTGATTATGCCCTTTGATCGTTGATTATAACATGAATTAAATGTTTATAATAACACTTTATTGTTCCACTTAAAGAGCTGCCAAAGTATTTTGGAATGTTTATTACCTATGCAATACCATGCATATTGCTGTAGAAGAAGAACATCGAAATAGCCAGAGTAAAGGAGGAGCTCACCCCACATCCTTCTCTTTTCTTTTTTGTAGCCCCTCAAGTCCTGCCTGTGTTGGCTGCTCTCAAATAGCTGTCCTATTACAATTACTTTTGTAAGCAGTATTAGTTTGATACAAGTCACTCAGTCAAGGCTGAGATTGGAAGCCCTATTTCTGTTTCTTCCAACTCTTTTTCATCTCCCGGGAAAGAGGAAAGAAGGTGTCGGTATTGTCAATAGGTCCATCTCTGGACCCTTCCTCCCCTACATTTCTGTATTTAATTTGGTCGTAGCTCCTGTTGTTTCTACTTCCAAAATGGGAGATTGTTCTTGTCTCTCAACTTCCAGGACCTATGTTCAGATCCTCATTATTTAATGCTGAAATCTCTGTAATGGTTTCAACTCTTCTTTGTGTTCCAGCTTTTTCCATTCCAATGGCCCCCTACGCAGTCATTAAACTAATCTTTAAAAATACGTTTGCATCATGTCACTCTCTCCACAAGAGCTTTAAATGATTCTCTTTTTCCAAGTCTTGATTTTCAAGGGCTTCTTTATTCTTGGCTCATACTCTAGAACTAACAACTTTTCCTCCACTGCAGTCATTCTGCAAAGATCTCACCTCAAATTCGCTCCTGTATGCAACACTCCTTGCATCCTGGGCTCTTCCTCATTGTCTGTTCTCCTCTCCCATGTGCCTTCCCACCTGGCTGCATTTCAATTTCATCTCCTCCCCTACGTGCTGAAGTTCTCCTCAAGCTTCAGATTCTTCATAAAACTGTTTCCAACTCTTCCAGCCATCTTACTCTCATCCTTCTGAAATTATTTGCACTTACTGATCCTTAATTCTCTAAGCCTCAATTTCGTCTTCTGAGAAATAAGAATAATAACAATTCTCAGGTGTATTAGGGTTAGAAGAAATTTACATAGAGAGCTGTTTGTAGCTGCCAGAGGCGGGCCTTTAACAAATGATTATTATTGTTATTGTTGTAACGATTCAAAGCAACTCATGGTGACCCTTTCTTGTTCTCTCTTTCGTTATATATAAATTTTTTTCTCTTAACTATAAACTACTTGAGAGAAGAAGCCATCTGTTTTTCTTCTATAGCAACATGCATGATATTCAGTAGGTAATACACACAAAAATATTTTATTAGTCTTTAAATAAAACAGTAAATTTGTCAGTAATCATTTAATTCGTGTTCTAATCAACAGTAATGTTTTCATCAATGAGAGAGGGAGATAAATGCAGGCATTTCTAGAGGTTGAGTGGATAGATATGTCTTGCTGAGCATGAACCCACTCTAAACCTTTGGGTTTTAGACAGGGATCTGACATGAGCTAGGAATTCTCTCAAGTTCTGTCAAAACATGAGATCAGAATAACTTCTATTTTTGTTTGTTTAAATTAACTTGCTAGTCCCTGAGGTGCATGCATTATTTCCAAATAAAAATCTATTGTTTCATAGCACACTGCCATGTAGTTAATTAGAAAAACTTTTATTTAAAATTGTATTTCCTGGGGTCGACTCACTGGTGTAGTGGTTAAGTTCATGCACTCCCTTTTGGTGGCCCAGGGTTCACAGGTTCAGATCCCCATCTCGGATCCCCTGCGTGGACCTAGCTAGGACCATTCGCCAAGCCACACTGTGGCAGCTTCCCACGTAAAATACAGGAGGATTGGCACAGATGTTGGCTCAGCAACAGTCTTCCTCAAGCAAAAAGAGGAAGATTGGCAACAGATGTTAGCTCAAGGCCAATATTCCTCACACACACACACACACACACACACACTATATTTCCTAACAACAACAACAAAAATTACTTCAAAAAAGAGAAAAAAAAAACAGAAGTACAGTAATTGTCAAACAATACCAAGTTTGAGGAGAAAAATAATTGTGGAGTCACTTTATTTATCTACCATTCACAAAGGCTATAATTCATTGAACATTGTGAGTTTTGTTGTAGTATAATATTTTTATTGAATTGTTTATTTCATGAGAAAGTATGTGGGAAAAATTATCTTTTTATTACTGTTTAGAGTGTCACAAGACAGAATAGGGCTCAATTCTACAAACTTAGAAATTAAGGCTATATATCCCACATCCTGAATTCCTAGGACTTCCATGAATAGATACTGGGCCTAAGTTCCTACGAGGTACTGTCTTCCCTAATTTAATTAGCTTGCCTGGTGTTTTGTTTCAATTCACTTTATCTCTTCCTGACATAAGGCAATTTTTTCAATGTTTCTATTTTTTAATTTTTATTTTTAAGTTTATTTATATTTATTCTTTATTGAAATACAGTTGACATACAATATGATGTTAGTTTCAAGTGTACAACATAGTGATTTGCTATTTCAATATACATTACAAAATGATCACCATGTTAACTCTACTCACCATCTGTCACCATACAAAGTTATTACAGTATTGTTGACTATATTCCCTGGGCTGTACATTCCACCCCATGACTTACTGATTTTATAACTGGAAGTTTGTACCTCTTAATCCCCTTCACTCATTTTACCCTGTTCCCCTCTGGCAACTCCTAGTTTGTTCTGTGTATGTATGAGTCTGTTTCTGTTTTGTTTTGTTTGTTCATTTGTTTGTTTTCCATATTCCACATAGAAGTGAAATCATGTGGTATTTGTCTTTCTCTGTCTTATTTCACTTACCATAGTACCTCTAGGTCCATCCATGTTGTCCCAAATGGCAAGATTTCATTCCTTTTTATGGCTGAGTATTATTCCTTTATATTTATATACACCACATCTTTTTTACTCTTTCATCCATTGATGGACACTTGGGTTGCTTCCATATCTTGGCTATTGTGAATAATGTTGCAGTGAACATAAGGGTACCTCTGTCTTTCACATTAGTGTATTTGTTTTCTTCAAGCAAATACCCAGAAGTGGAATTGCTGGATTGAATGGCAGTTCTATTTTTAATTTTTTGAGGAACCTCCATTCTGTTTCTCATAGTGACTGCACCAATTATATTCCCACCAACAGTGCACAAGTGTTCCCTTTTCTCTACATCCTTGCCAACACTTGTTATTTGTTGTTGTTTTTGATGATAGCCCTTCTAACAAGTGTGAGGTGGTATCTCATTGTGGTTTTGATTTGCATTTCCCTGATGATTAGTGATGGTGAGCATCTTTTCATGTTGGTCTTCAATATGTCTTCTTTGGAAAAATGTCTATTCAGGTCCTATACAAAAGTATAAAAAAGTGTTGTTCCTTCTGTGCTAAAAGTAAGGGCCCTATCAGCAACTCAGTATAGAAAGAATGAAATAAGTAACAGATCAGTAAGTGCAAATCAATACAATGTGTGAAAAGAGTATAAAGTGCAGGGCTGCTTGGGCACATAGTAAAGTAGAATGATCTGGACTTGTCACCCAATTGGGGTGTTGACAGATCGAGAGTTGGAGACACCTCAGGATCCCGAGCCTGGATAACTAGGCTCAGTCACCGTTGACTGAGATAGGTAGTAGTGTAGAAAGAAATAGACTTTAGGGCCAAGTAAAGAAGTTTGGTTTCAGTATTGAAGGCTGCCATGATCTAATCCCAGTTTACATTTCTTACTGCATCTCCCATTACTGAGAGATTACTGATTACTGAGCTTTGTCCAGTTGATTCAAACTTTAAAGAAAAAAGTGATAGAATTATTTTCTTTATAAGGATGGTGTAACCAAAATGGTTTTAAATTTTGGATCTTCAAAAGAAAATTGAGTGTATCTATGTGCTATTAAAATCTTGTGCCTCAATAGAGAGCTAAAAACCTATCAAGTCTAGAAAAATCTAGTTTAGGGGGAGTTTGTTACTCAAACATTTATCAATTTTTTTTTCCCCTTCTAGTGCCAGGTGCTGTTCCTACTGAATCCATCCAAGGAAGTGCCTTTGAGGAGAAGATATTTCTTCAGTGGCGAGAACCCATTCAAACGTACGGTATCATCACTTTATATGAGGTAGTGTACACATTCGTTAGTAATTTAATTTTTTATTTTAATTTTTATGATATCTAGGCTCTCTAGTATTAAAAAATGCATAATGACATTCCTTTTAAGAAGTTGAATGTCTTTAATAGTTATAATGGTTACTGTATAAAATCAAAAAAATTAAAACTGAGTTTTTGACTTATGTATAATTTCAGAATGTATATTTATAATAATTTGAATATTTCCAGATTATATGTTATTATATGTAAAGATGCAACTTAATATTAAAAAATCACCTTTATTAAAAACAATAGCTATTTTGTAGAGTATATTGATTAGGAGGCAATTGCAGAATCCAATTCTTGCTAGCTATAAAATATTTTACTACTGAATTATAAACACTGATTATCCAATTAGCAAAGTCAGCAGGTATTGCCACAGGAATAACAATACAATAATGTCTTTTGTTTTCTTAGTATTAGCAAAACACCCTTTAGACTTCTGTGACGTAGTTTTGTCTACTCAGGCATATCAAATGGTTGAATGATAGAAAGCAGAGAAGAACTTGATGAATTATTCAAGGAAAAATAACAGCAATAATGGGGTGGCAGTCATCATCACAGCTGTATGAGCATCATTTCACTATGGCTATTGTCATAGAAACAAGCAGGTGCATTTTTTTTAAGCTAGCATTTATTTGAATGCAAATTCAACAAAATTATATGTTGTTAGGTTTCTAAAAATCGCGGCAGTTGCTCCTGTGGAAGCTCTGCCTGAATACCTTTCAGAACTACAGACAAAAGCCTGAGCAGATCAGCTGTCAGGCGGTAATCACTGGTAACCCTCCTGACCCAGCTGGCCTCACATGTATGTTTCCTTATCCCTTTTGAAAATTGGTACTGAAATGCCAAAAAGTACTGTTTTTAATTGAAAGCCAAACAAAGTAAGGGAAAAGATAAAAGAAAAAAGTTGATTTTCATGTTAAGTTACTGATGCTGTTTATTGGCTGCTTCATTGTAAAAGAATCGAGTGTTAGGAAAATCCATGGCTCAGCTTTAGTAGAGCTAAGTTTTATAATTAAACAAGTTCGCAATTTTTTCTCAGCGATCAGAATCTTTTATAATCTTATAATAACTATAGTTAATATTTTGGCCCCAAGACCATTTGGCAGTCTCAGTTTTGGAAATTCTTACCTAAGAATAACAGAATATTTTACTAGAAAAGATACAGTCTTTGAAGCCAATGTTAAGTTCCAAGAAATAGGTCTATCTGTCCTAAAAATCACATGTTGATATCTAGACAGACAGAAAATAATAGCCAGATTCTTTCTGATCCTACTGAACATTTATCTTTGGGTAATAAGTAACTTTAATGTGAAAACAATAGGAATAATAATTTAAAAGAAGAACCCATTAATCTCTCTGACTTCAGCAGCCCGGATCTCCCAGTTGAACACTGATCTAAATGCCACGACAATGGGGATACGTCAGTGTGTCATAAATCAGGGTTTTAAAAATCAGATATAGGTAAGTAGAGCAGCATGGTTCATTTTTTTAGGTACTGAGGGAAAATGTCAAATGTGTGAATCATGCTTAAGTGGTTAAATATAAGTTTTCTGACTGCCATCTTTCTTTCTCTTCCCCCCATGTTTTCTAGAAGCAGGAGGGAGGGAGTCTCAGGTTCCTCTGGGTAGGCCTTACATGGGGTCTCAGGAGGGAGCTCTTCTTTAGTTAAGATGCACTACATGCTCTGATTCGCCCAGCTTGTGCCAGAGTCTACGACAGACATAGCTTCCTCCTGGAGCTGAGGGCTGATGTTGAACCAGACTTGGTCCCCTCTCTGCAGAACCCGTCTCCTGCAGCAGACGTCATGCTGAGGAAGTAGAACAGTTGCCCAAAAGGAAAGAGGGACCTTAGGAACAGTGTATTCTGTCATAGAAACACACTTGACTATAGGTAAAATTTAGGGGAGGTAAATTTTCATAATTGGAAAAAAGCTTACTAACAAGTGGTACAGGGGTTCTTTAGGGCAGGGAGCACACTGGATAGTTTCTGAAGGAGAGAAAAAAAAACAGATTGAATGCTGTAGATGTAAATGGGTATGCCATGGGTTCAGGTTATTCTCAAGTTCTCTCTTTACCTCTTATGAAAGGTATACCAAACCGTTAATGATTGGAAAATGCTGACGACATCATTTTTTGTCATGAGTTACGGTAATTTACAAGATTAAAGCATTCTTCTGATCTTAGTCTTTGCCCTAATTTCCCCCTGACATCCATCTTCAGCCTTCTCCAACGAGCCTGTCCTTTCTGTATTCCCCACCTTTGTTCCAGCTCCAGCCTTCCTCCTACCTTTCCTCCCTATCTGCCATTTCATTTTATCAGAGTCATCTTCCTAAAACCTGGGACTTATAGTTACACGCTTCCTCAACAGCTATCAACATTTTTGTGTTATCAAGTTATAAATCTAATATTGTTCTCTGAAACAATATTTTAGGTATAGAAGTAGTCAAAATAAAATATCCTTGCTTGCCAATTTCACATTCCAGATGTAATTACTATTAACAATTAGATACATGTCCTTCCAAATTTTACAAGGTAGCAATTATAGGGAAAGTTCATTTATGAATATAGATGGATAAAATTTAATAAATGTTAGCAAATCCAGCATTTTATCACAAGAATAACATGCCATATAAGGTCCCCACCTCACATCATACAGAAATAAATACCAAATAGATTCATGATCTAAATGCAAAACTTAAACTCTAAGAAAAATAAGGAAGACATTTTTGTAATATGTCTTTCTAAGCTTGACATAAAGCCCAAGTCATTTTTTAAAAGATTGACAGATTTGGTTATAGAAGAATTTAAACTTCTGAATGATGAAAGATACCACAAAGAAAGTCTACATACAAACAGAGGACTTGGAGAAATGATTTTCAATATTATAGCTGTCATGGGCTTGTGGCTGTAATGTACAGAGACGATATGGATTAACAAGAAATAGATAAAACACTCCATTAGAAAAAAATGGACAAAGAATAAGAGCAGGCAACTTATAGGAAAAAAATCTGAATGACATGTAAGCATGTGAAAAGATACCTACCCTACCTTACTAATGATTAAGAAAGCAATAAAACAAGCGCTACAGAAAGTACGTTCGTAGGTATCAAGTGTTAAGCAGAACTGTGGGGAAATATGTGCGCGCCTAGACTGTTAATGGGAAGATACATTTGCAACTTCTTTTGTAGGTAATTTGAGGGTACCTATCAAAATTTAGACATTGTGTATCACATCTGTTTCCAAAAGTTTATCAGTCACTAATACTCCCAAATACACAGTATTTCCACTGTACCACACTAAATTTACATGGCTCACAGTTGCCTAGTGACGACAAAAGTGTTGTCCCTTCTTGCTAAAAGTAAGGGCCCTATCAGCAACTCAGTATAGAAAGAATGAAATAAGTAACAGTTCAGTAAGTGCAAATCAATACAATGTGTGAAAAGAGTATAAAGTGCAGGGCTGCTTGGGCACATAGTAAAGTAGAATGATCTGGACTTGTCACCCAATTGGGGTGTTGACAGATCGAGAGTTGGAGACACCTCAGGATCCCGAGCCTGGATAACTAGGCTCAGTCACCGTTGACTGAGATAGGTAGTAGTGTAGAAAGAAATAAATACTTTAGGGCCAAGTAAAGAAGTTTGGTTTCAGTATTGAAGGCTGCCATGATCTAATCCCAGTTTACATTTATTACTGCATCTCCCTTTGTTTTTCTTCTGGAATTTAAGGAGCCATGAATATGGAATTTTCTTTTCTCCAAGAACCTTCTCAACTGTCATACCACCTGTTTTTGCTTATATCTTTCTTCTGTCCTGATGCCCTCCCCTCCATTCTCCTCCTATGAGACTTCTGTTTATCTTTCAGTGTTTCACTCAAATACTGTACTTTTCCCTGAAGCATCCTAGATCCTTTCCTTCCCTGAAATCAGACTTAATTATTTGTTCCTTTGATTGCTTGGACCTCCATTAAAGGACTGTATTTAACGCTGAATGGAATTACAATCAACTCACACTCCCTAGAAGATTTTGGTTCCTCTCCTGGTCAAAGATTGTGTCTTATTACATTTTGGTTCTCTATGAATCCCTCAGTTTAGAATTTGAAACTTTAAGTGGAGGAGGGGAAGATACTTTTGGAATATTTCAGGCACTTACATACAAATCAGAAATCATCCAACAAAACAGCAGTTGACTCCATCTCATCTAAATTTAACCCCTAGGTATGTTGTTTGCTTTGTAATGAGGCTTCATTAAAACTGCTTTGGTTAGAAGGGCAAAAATAACCAAAACAAAAAGTGGCAAATGTTGGAGAGGTTGTGGAGAAAAAGGAACCCTCATACACTGTTGGTGGGAATGCAAACTGGTGCAGCCACTATGGAAAACAGTATGGAGATTGCTCAAAAAATGAAAAATAGAAATACCATATGACCCAGCCGTCCCACTACTGGGTATCTATCCAAAGAACCTGAAATCAGCAATTGCAAAAGTCCCATGCACCCCTGTGTTCACCGCAGCATTATGCACAACAGCCAAGACGTGGAAGCAACCTAAGTGCCCATCAATTGATGATTGAATAAAGAAGATATGGTATATATACAATGGACTACTACTCAGCCATAAAAAAAGGATAAAATCGTCCCATTCACAATAACGGGGATGGACCTTGAGGGTATTATGTTAAGTGAAATAAGCCAGATAGAGAAAGACGAACTCTGTATGACTCCACTCACAGGTGGAAGTTAAACATATAGACAAAGAGAACTGATTGGTGGTTACCAGGGGAAAGGGGGGGTGGGGGAGGGCACAAAGGGTGAAGTGGTGCACCTACAACAGGACTAACAATAATGTACAACTGAAATTTCACAAGGTTGTAAACTATCATAATCTTAATAAAAAGTTAAAAAAAAAAACTGCTTTGGCCCTTAGCCGGTGATGCAGTGCAAGTGTGAAAGCAGTCCCAAACTTTCCTTCTGGGTGTTTCCTGCTGCTTTTCTGCAGCCTGATACTTAATAGGCACTTAATTAACACTCGTTGAATGAACAGTGAAGAAATAAATGCCCAAAGGACATGCTGCATTTGGCTTTGAGCATGGAGGTATATCCTGGCGCCCTTGAGAACTGCTGCTCAGGGCAGCAGATGCTTATTGAGCATCATCTCTGCAACGGGCAGTGGAGTTCTTGAGCCAGATTGCCCCTGTTCCTGAGGATCTTTTCTTTATCCCTAGAATTCAGTCTCCCAGAGCTTTATATGTTTGAGGGGAATCCATAAACTTTCAGATGATTTGTGTCCACAAATATACAACATATTTGTTTGTTAGGGATTTGTTACAGGTGAGGGAGAGTATTCATAGTTTTTAGGAGTGCATGAATTCGTGTATATGTGCGTTTTTATGGGTAGAAAAGAGAAGCTCTATAATTTTTATCAAATTATCAAAGGGCTGTGACTGAAAGACAATTAAGAACCCTGGGCCTGGCTTATCTTGCAGCTCCATGGCTATAGGCAAATACAAACCCAGCAGCCCCAGCAGAACAGCAAGTCCTTTGATAAAGCATTTGCTTTTTGCTTTACATTCTGTGCCAGTCGAGCAGACATCCTGCTTGCTATAGTGTGAGCATTTGTGTGAGAGCTCTCACACCTGCTCTCCCCAGTAGTCTTTGTAGGAAGATATATACTAAGTGCCAAATATTTACTGATCACAGTGGGATCAGAAAGAAGAATAAGACATCAGTCACTCCTCAGAAAGAAGAGACAATTCTATGAAGAGTTCCAGTTCCTTTGGCATATGTAAATCACAATCTAAGACTATACAAGAGCTCCTAGAGCCTGTTGTGCAATCATAATGCAACATCATTGCCAGGTGAATTGTATGGACACAGTTGCAACAGAGGACATTCAGCGGATGCAGTGACTGTTAGGTCAGGTGTCGGGGGCTTTATGGAGAAGTAACATGGGAACTCTGGCTGAGACATCAATGGATACCTTTTTGTTCCAATCTCACCAGAACTCTCAACAGCATCTTTGAAAGCATTTCTTTCTTAAAATACTTTCTTTTCTCTTTTGATTTCTATCACAGCTCTCTCTCTTTTGGCTTCCTTCCCACTTTTCTGGCTCTTCTGTTGGCTTCTTCTCCTCCACCTTATATTAAATATGCATGTTCCCCTAAAATCCCTTCCCCAGTGGCCTCATCCTTTCCTGAACCATAATATTTCAGTGCTGATCACCCTCAAGTCTCTATTTCCAGCCCAGAGCTCTCAGACCCCAGTTTTGTGTCATACACAGTATGTCCGCTTGACTTCATAGGCATCTCAAACTTGATATGTCCACAATCCAACTGTTAACTTCTCTTCATTCATTCCATCCCAGTTCAGTAAGTGGAGCCATCTTTTACTCAAGCCCACAACATCTAACCTATCCTTGATTTTTCCATCTTTCCCCCACATCCAGTCCATCACTGAGTTCTGTCCATTTTGTCTCTAAAATATGACAATTCTTTTCATTTATTGCCCTCCTCACTGCCCCAACTGTGGTCCCAGCCACTTATTCTCTCACCTGTGCTATAGCTTTACCCCGTGGGCTCTGCAGTAGCTCCTAGTGGTCTCCCAAATACCTTTATTGCTCCCTTCCATCAAATCAGTCCCCCACCTGGCAGCCAAAATGATGTTTTTATAAGGGAAAGCAGATCATTTTGTTTTCACACTTTAAAATGTTCGAAGTCCCCTCATTGTATGTATCCATGCTTCGTTTCTTGGAATACAGATGCTGCATGCTGTTGTCGCTGCCCCCTTCTGCAGCCCCCCCGTGAACCACAGTCACCTCACTCGCTGGGCTGCAGCCATACAGGCCTCCCTTCTGTCCATTAACTGTGCCCAGAACGCTCCTGCTTCACAGCCTTAGTTCAGGCTCTTCTTCCCAAACTCTTGGCGTGGCTGGCTCCTTCACAAAGTTTAAGTCTTCTCAGATTCACTGACGTCTCCTCGGTGGGCCCTTCCCCAACCATTCTAAATGGCTGTGTATGTACCCTTCTCCCCAGACAATATTCTTTATCTTAGCACCCAGTTTGTTTCTTCCTTGGAATGCAGTGTTTAAAATTTATTAATCTACTCATCGTATGTCTCCCTAGCTCCCTCGTACCCCAGTCCAGATTCCTAGCTACCTGACAGCAAGGCCTTCATCTACTGCTGACCCCAGGGCTCACAGAATGTCAACATTCGATCAATATTTGAATGGAATGAATGAATCTGAGATCATAATGGAGAAAACAGAACAGAGATAACACTATCATGTTCCAGGCCAGTGAAAGTTTATGAGCAAAAGCAGTGTCAGAAAAGCCCAGTGCTTGTAGGGCAGTGAATCTTTATCCCCTGGTCAGGACAGAAGAACATCTAATGTCGTCATATCACGTATTCAGAAATAAGTTTGGAGAGGAAGGTCTAGGCATAGCGTAAACACGAAGCTAGGGGTTTTGGACTTTGTCCTGTAAGCATTTGTGTCCCATTGAACGTTTTAGTAAGGCAGTAAAACGAATAAGATTAACCTAGCCCTGGCGGGCAGTGCTAGTTCTTATGTTAATTATACTGTATCATAATTGCTGGATGCTTCTCTCCTTCCCCACCAGACTGTTACCTCCTCCAGGGCAGGCACCATGTCTGAATCACCTATGACATCCCAACTCAGAGCAGGGTGGTTGGTACATAAGAAGCATGCAATGAATATGTTTTGAATGGGTGAATTAATTCATTAATAAACTTTGGGGGAGCAGTATGCTGTCATAGCTTAGATGTGCCTTCTCTGAACCACCCTTTTCTCTGGGGGCATCAGAATAGAGGTGAAACTAAGCAACTAAGCACATGGCAATGCCGTTGTTGCTGAAGTCCCTCCCACAGCAGCTGGGTGGTAGACATGGTCTTGTCTCTTGACTAGAGTAACCTCGTGAGGGAAGTCTGAGAGAGGGTTACCAACAGATGTGCTGCCTGACTCTGATAGTGTCATGCACTGCAGTGATTAATACATACAGCAAACGTTTTCTTGCCAAAGCTTAGTTGATTCAATCTAAATATTCTTTCAGAGAGGTCTCCTTAATTATAATCACATGGTATAAATATAAGAAGAAAGAATGTCAATTATCACTTTGTATAATAACAGTGTTAGTCTTCATGCACATAAATTATAAGTAAGTTTACCTATTTAAAAGCAAGAAAAGTGCTCAGTTTTGCAATTTAAAACTTTTGAATATGCCACATTTAAAAATTATGTCATTACAACCGACAGAAGTTAGTAATCACCACTAAAATGCATTTTCTTGAATAGTTGATGAACTACTTATAGTGAAATTCTTTAAAAAATCATTTGAAAGGACAAAATTTAAAGGCACCTATGCTATATTTATTTTCACACATTCCAGGCTCAATCCAATGTGCCTTGAATACCTGTTACGTGGCAGATATCATGAAACCTTCTAGAGTGGCACTGGCCAAAATGGCAACTCCTAGTCACGCGTGGAAGTTTAAATTTAAATTTTAGTTAATTGAAATTAAATAAAATAAAATTTTCAGCTCCTCAGTCTGACTAGCCACATTTCAAGTGCTCCATAGCCACTTGTGGCTAGCAGCTACTGTATTGAAAAGAGCAGAGTAGAACATCTCCATCATGACAGAAAATTCTATTGGACAGCATTGCTCTAAAGAAAAGAATTAAATATGACCCATCATAAGCACCACAGTCAAAGTATCAAGAGCTACTGACACATGTCTAGGATTTATTTTTAGAGCAGATATCTTTGCCCACATTGATGAAAACCTTTAAAAGTGTCCTTATTCCCAGTAGACAGTAATCCTCTTCAGCGCTAAACCAAACTATAGGCACTGAATGAGAGATGAGGCCTTACCCTTGTCAGGTCCTTATCTGTTTGAGCTAGTTGTATATTTTGTTATTTTGTTTTAAGCCAACTGTAATGTAGTTTTCAAAAATGACATTTTGAAAGCAAACAACGTCAAGGAATTAGCTTAAACCTGAGCTCATCCTTTATGTTCTAATCTACTGGCTTTCAGTTCCTCTGTCTATAAAAGTAATAACTCATAACAGTTTTGACTGAGTTCCTGTGCCCCTTCACTGGACCCAGGATTTGAAGACTCTAAGTGAGTAGGAGAGCTCATCATAAAGTGTCTGACAGTGTGTACATCAGAGGGGTTACTGGATAAAGATGCAGTCTTGGTCCATCTGCTCCAGATATTTTATCGCATTCTTATTCTCTTGCAGATCACCTACAAAGCAGTCAGTTCCTTTGACCCAGAAATAGATTTATCCAATCAAAGTGGAAGAGTTTCAAAACTGGGAAATGAAACCCATTTTCTATTTTTTGGACTGTATCCGGGAACCACATACTCCTTTACCATCCGAGCTAGCACAGCTAAGGGTTTTGGACCTCCAGCAACAAATCAGTTCACCACCAAAATATCAGGTATATTGAGTATTCATGAATTATGTCTTTTATCAGAAGTAGCATGTTTGTTCTTTTTATTCCCATTGTCAAGTATCCAAAGTTCACCCAAACTTAGATTAATTTGTATTCAAATTAATATTTTGGGGTTTCTGAAAATCAGACTCAATGGAATTAAAGTACTACAAATATTTATAATTTGGGAGCTTAAGATCATCCTGTGTTATAAAGCAGCCACTGTTTAACAGTTTGCATTGGAGGACTTGGACAGGAGCAGAAGGTTCTGTTCTATACACTCTTAGCCACTTGACCGTCCCAAGTTACCAGAGTAGCAGTGTTGGACAGATCTCTGTAATGAGCCATGAATGACTGAGTGGTCAGCAGAAAGACAGCAGTATATGGAGTCCACTTCCAGAAGGATCAGCCTTCCTTGGTATTTAGTAGTTTCACCATTAGTAGTTTCAAGTCCTGAAGAGAGAGGTGACAATAGAGGGGTGGCACCAGGCACTCATGGCCTCTAGCTTTTTGCTTGTAGAGACTCAATTATGCCATCCAACAAAAGACATAGTTTGAGAAATATTTCTGGGCATGTGCAGCTGAGCAGAACATGTCTGTGCTTGAGCCTAGAGGAAATGGAGTTGCCATCTGGTGTGGGATATGTAACAGCAGGAAACACAGTTCCAGGGATGTCTTCTTTTCTCATTTTTCCCCTTGGATGTGAGGGGGGAGATGTTGAGTTTAACTGTTTTGGCTGGGGGTAGGTGAGCAGGGCGTGGGGAAGTGTTGAGTTTGACTGTTTTGGTTGGGGTAGGTGAACAGGGCGTGGGGAAGTGTTGAGTTTGACTGTTTTGGTTGGGGTAGATGAGCAGGGCGTGGGGAAGTGTTGAGTTTGACTGTTTTGGCTGGGGTAGGTGAACAGGGCATGGGGAAGTGTTGAGTTTGACTGTTTTGGCTGGGGGTAGGTAAGCAGGAGGCAGGAAGGGGCTCAGTCTTTTAATGTCAGTGTTTACTAAATAATATTTAGCCTGATTTTTATATCGTTGTCCCTCACTCCTAGTTTCGTAGAAGTTTTTGTTTAGAATTGAAGGATGGGAAGTACTCACAACTAGAGTACTGTAAGCATTCTACTAGGTTTTGAGGGAGGGAAGTTTGAAATGATTTAAGCAATTATAACATGGGAAAATTTTTTATTCTGTGAAGATTTTATTTATAAGCACAAACTTGACTTGAAGTTTAATATACTCTTGATATTTGATATAAAGCATTAGGTTTTAAGAACAATATGGAGAGTTGGGAAAGAGGAAAAAATCCTTGGGAGATAGAAAAATTAGAGGTTAGGAAAATGACACAAGTTGTACAGATGAGTGAGTAGAAAGACCACTGGACCTAGAATCAGAAAATCTGGGTTCTAGTCATAATTTTACTGTGTACTTCCTCTCTGATGTTGATCAGGTGAATTTATCCCTGGGTATGAACTAAGATGATATTATCTGGTGCATAAATTTATCATGGAGATTTAAAGAGAAATTGTGTACCAATGTGTATACCTTCAAGCTCTTTTTTAGGTAATTTTCCCCTACGGAAACCATATTTCAAAGATTAATATTTTAAAGAGGGTATTCTTTTAGAAAAAAATAATTTATTTTTACCATCTTCATTAGATAAAAATTCTGGTTGATTTGAGTCACTGTTAGCCCCCCCAAGGTCATACAGTTCGATCGAAAAGCAAAGACAGCTGACATTTTAGTTAGCCTAAGAAGGGTCATCAAGAAAAACTATTTGATTTTTTTTTAAGATTTTATTTTTCTCCCAAAGCCCCCCAGTACATAGTTGTGTATTTTTTAGTTGTGGGTCCTTCCAGTTGTGGCATGTGGGATGCCGTCTCAGAATGGCTTGATGAGTGGTGCCATGTCCGCACCCAGGATTTGAACCGGTGAAACCCTGGGCCACCAAAGCAGAGCGTGCGAACTTAACCATTCGGCCACGGGGCCGGCCCCACTATTTGATTTTTATATTGAAAAAAATTTTATAGTTTGTAGGTCCCTATCTTGTACTTTCATGGACCTCAGATAGAGAACTACTCTCTGTACAAAATGTAATTCTATATTATGAATTGGAGTTAATTTTTAATAGAATTGGAGTTAATTTTTAATGCTGAGAAAATCTAACAATTAGAACTGAGATATAGCCCGTGTCTTTACATAAAAGCATTTTATATGTAAGAGATTTTAAAAACCTGTATTTACAAGAAGTGATCTCTAGCATTCTCATCAGATACCTGTCTATACCTATGGATCTTAAAGAAAGACCATGTGCCCTCCCTTATCACAGCCTGCATGAGATGAATTCTCCTGTCGTGGTGAAGACAGAATTACCAAAGAGCTCAGCTGTTGTCTTCTCTTGATAAGACTTAACAATCTAGTGAATGAAGAATGAGAGGAAGTGGCCCTGGAAATAGCATTCACATTGGGAAGAGAACTGACATTTATAGAATTGTATTTGCCTGTCTTTCTTTATCTGTTATCTCTTTGAATTCTCATAATAGCCCTAGAGGATATTTTCCTATTTTGAAAGATAAGTAAACTGAAATTACAGAGATAATTAATGTGCCGAAGGTCTGATGCTGGTTAAAACAAAACAGCAAAAAGTCAAACCCAAGAAGTAACCCTTTCTTACTTCAATTCCCATGTCTTCTCCACTCTCATGCTTTCTCTGAGAGCCCACAAGTGGGCACTAATTTCAGTGAGCCTCTCTGGCTCCAAAGGTCCTCTTCCAATCCCCAAATGGATCTTTGCTGCACGAGAAACCTTGGCTTAGATGGAAGAAGCGTAAAGTTCAGTTTTATGATCCTAGTAATTATTTCTTAAATATGCATTTGAAGTAAATGTTTTCTTGAAGAAAAGCATATGTACAGAAAAGTTCACAGCTTATAAGTGTACAGCTGAATGAATTTTCACAAACTGACTGCAGCCATTTAGTGAGACTCCAAACTGAGAAACAGAGTATTACTAACACTTCACAAGCTCCCCTCATGCCCTCTGCCAACTTAAACACAGGATCAAAGAAGTCAGCACATCCTGGTTTTAGCAGTTGTCCTGATATTCTGTGTAGGACGTATACAGAAAGTCTCTTCATGGTTGGTTGATAGCTGCAATTTAAGCTAAGGGTACTGTGTTCTTAATGTTCTTTGTAAATGAAAGTAAAAAGAAAACTAAAAGGATAAACCAGATATAATGAGTCTCCCGTCTTTTGCATTTCCCCCAGCACCCTCTATGCCGGCTTATGAACTTGAGACCCCTTTGAATCAAACTGACAATACAGTGACGGTCATGCTGAAACCTGCACACAGCCGAGGCGCACCTGTCAGGTATGGAGCAGGGAAGGGGTGGGCTGGCCCTAGAGAGAGAAAAAGTAAAATCAAGCTGATTAATTTCTCAAATGTGTTTTCCAGAGATTTGCTACCAACCTCAGTCAGCATGTAAACTCATATCTTTATTAACTCTAATTAAAAGAAATGAGTGAGGAAAAGGGAAGTGCTTTGATGTGGAGTGATCAAGTGTTGTGTAAAGAGTTTGATTCTGATGGAAGTGGGTTGTTCTTTGAAGATAAGAACAAAAGCTCCAGTCTTTTGAGAGGTGGCTTTACTTTTAAAAGGTAATTGCTGCTGCAATTTAGTTCCCAAGGGCAGATGACATTTTATCCTGAGCTCTATTCTTTAAATGGACCTTTGGGAGGTTTTTGTTTACCTGGGTTTTTTAATCAGTTAACTTTAGTAAATCGGCTAATTTCTCAATTGACTATGTAGTATATAATTATTTTTTAAAAAGAAACAGATTATTGGAAAGATCACTGTGAAGTCTTCATTCAAACAGATTTAAGTTTATTACTGGCATGTAGGCCCCATTTCTCATTCCATGATAATTTATATAGCTAAGAAATTACAAAGTGTAACTTTTACAGTGAATGAATGAAATAAATTTATTCTTCCTAGGTAGGAGCAAAGGAATGCCTGACTACCGCTTGAGTATGAACTTGTCATAAACTCATTAATCTATATAAATGAAATTTCTACCTGTTTCAGAGGGATTTAGATATTTTGTATTATCAGAATGGGTTTTCTTCAAACTAATCTATTATTTTGAATAGTGTACTCCAAGGAAACATTTACATTCACGTTAAGGCAACATAGGGTTTGTTTCCATGTTCCTTTGTAGAATTTTATTTCATTAACCTTTTAAAACCTGGCTCTGTTTGATCACGTTTTCACAACAATATCGTAGGGAGATTGTTTGGATTTCTTTCTATTTGATAAGATGTAGACATATCTCAGTTCATAGAATCAGGAGTAAAAACAGAACAATATAAGTTGACAGTAAAGTCAAATTAGAGTGGAATCACAGAAACTTTTACTTGAAAATCTACAAAACTTTATGCAACAATTTTTAGTTTACTCTATTGACTTATTTAACATAGTAGCTCATGTAAGAGATTTAGGATTGCCGTTCATAGGTGCAGTTTGTGAGAACACTATGAAATATACAAAAGTCTATTCCAAATTTCAGATATTATTGCTGCTAAAAAAGTGATGCCACTGACACTCCGCAGGCACCTTGGGTTGATTTGTGCAGTGCTGAGGGGTTGCACTAACCCGGATGACCCATGGCACATGCTCCTTAGATGGCTGTCCAAGACTCAAGTGTACCTGTGGCTGAGGGTCAGACTTTTTCCACTCCAGAAAGCTGAATTATCATTAAATGAAAATTGACTCTCTGACAATGGCCTTGGGAGCATCATTTTTTTCTGACCAATTTCACAGTTGCCCAGACTCAGCAATAATGGGCCGTTGGGATGGGAGTCAGTGTTCTACTGTAGAAGCATTATGATACAATGAAAGGGTAAAGGTCAGGCAGTTTCAATGCCTCCAGACAGAAGGAAGTGAAATCCTAACCTTTCTCCAACATAGCCAGTTATGCCTTTTTCTACTTTATTCTTATATAAACTCCTTTTATACATTTTCTATTCCTGTCCTGTTGCATCTTTCTTTCAAACCCTTTCAGTCAGATTTCCATCCATGTTTTTGTATGGATGTTTCCAAGTCTTAAGTTTTCAAATAATATTCCTTTGGGCAATCTGTGTTAGCCGTTATCTCTTTAAGGTGTTACTTGCATTTCAAACTACTGTTTGCATTTTCTATCATAGGCCCTGCTAAGGCATTATTTTGTTGTCTACTTCTACACATCTCTAGTTGTTTTTGAAGACTTTGGAGCCTTACTAGCTAGTTAATTGTAGATATCCTCAGGCTTTCTATTCTTATAGCTGAAAAAATACAGATTCAAATACTTCTCAGAGTGTCCAAAATAGATAGCTTTCACCACAGGTTTTCCATCATTTTATCAGGCCCAGCTCTCTCACTCTGCTAAGATTTCAGTTTGTATTGTCACATCTTCTTTCACAGTTATCGTAATGCCCTAATTTCCAGTTCAGCACTGCTCTGCTTTGATTAATCATCATCTTGTTATCGGCTAAATGTTCCTCAAATTTGCCAGGGTCATTTGCATTCTGCCTCCAATAGACCTTCTTCCACAATGTTAGCATCTTGAAATTAATAAATTTACTGTGTTCATCATCTGAATCTAAGGCTGGAATCAGGATCACTTCTCGTGGGACACTGTTCAGTAAGCATTTGAGGGAAATCCACTACAGATAACCCTTTACTGGAAGGGTGCTTGTCTTAAATGGGTTAGTTTTATTGGCACAAATTTGAGAGCGGGAATTATCTCAACCTCACCTGTCAAAGGATTTCTTTTTTTTTTTTGCAGAAAAGTGAATCTTCTGTTCAAAGGATTTGTTATTATAGTACAACATAACGGGACTGATTATCTATTGAGTAGATGGAAGACCAATGTATCTAGAAAGACTATTTTGGAAAAAATGTCCATAATAGTCTCAAAATAAATGGAGTATATGAAAAATTCCAATTTTATTTTATGTTTAGAGAAATAAGAACTCTGATTAGGAAATCATAGAGACCTAAAATATAAAGCCATAATGTAGATTAGAAGATTTGAACACATCTGCAAAATGCACATGTAATCAGACTGCAATAGAAGAAAGCTGTTCTCAAATGATAAGATAAATACTAGAAGAAAGAGGGGAAATAGAAGAGAACATCTGTTTGCCTCCCTGGATTTTGCACAGTATTATGTGTTCAAAAATACTGTCATTGTGTGATTTCCAAAACCCATTCTTTCAATGGATTTGATTTTTCTTTAATCCATATTCACTGGTGTTGAAAATTCAGTCGTACTTCATGTGTGCACTTCACTAAGTAAGGTGGTTGTGTATTGATTCCACTACAAACACTCAGCTTAGTTAATGCAGATTCTTGAAATTGCACTGAACTTTCAATGTAAATGATTGTTGTCTTTTTATTGATCAACACATCAGCTCTGTCACATAAAATTATTTAGATCCTGAGGTGGCCAGGAAGAACACGAATTCCATCATTCCATCCAGTAAACTAGCACCTAGGATAGAATTTTAATGTCTGTGTATGGAGTCAATTTTTTTTCTTTAGTAAGACAGGGAAAAGCTTAATTTTCTTTTACTCATTTAGAATCACCTCATTTCTCTCTCTCCTCCTCTCCACTGTTCATTCCATACAGACACAATCCAACAGAGAATATCCTTGTAATTTGCCGGTAAAAGAGCAGTACTCTAAATAATGAGTTTTACACAAACTGTTGTGCTTTGCTTGCACAGTGAAAATTCTCTGTGGTTTTACTCTTGCATATGCGTATATATGTATATAAATATAACCTACTGTGTGCAATATCCCGCATTCATGATGTTTTATAACTTCTAATGGTCTAGGCTTCAGACTAAGTCACATTTTTGAGCCTTAGGTGATAGTCTTTTTAAATGACTCTCATTTTTGTTCGTTAGGCATTGTTCATAAATGTTTTGGAGCTATATGTCTTCTTAATTAAAACTCAGTACTTGAGTATGTTAATTAATTAAACATTCTGATATTCATTTCAGTGCAATATTAAAAGATTACCAAATCATCCTTTGATTCATTCATTCAGGAGAAACTATTGAGTGGGGAAAACATCTGTTATGGTTGTCTATTGTGGGGATGGGAGGTGGGCAGTAATCACATCAAGACCAAAATGTCAAACCGGTGCCTAAGCACGTGAATGCAATTTTAATTTACAGCAGCCACTTTGTTCTTCTATTTGTAGCCCTAATTATGTTAATGCTCTACTCTTCTTGTCATTGGCAACTTACTATACTGTGGTTGTCTTCACAATTGAATGCTTCCTTAACAGTTATATTTAAAAAGCAGTTTGTGAATAGTTTCTGTTGCTGAGAGTCAGGGCCAATCTTAAAGCAAATAGAGACTTCACGACATTATGAATGGGGAAGAGATGAGGGCGTAAGGAATGGAAGAAATATTTTGCCTTGCTTTTTTTAATGATGTGTCTTAGGTGAAGTGAGATTTCAAATGAGATAGGAAATATTTCCTGTTAGTAGAGAGCAAGCATAAATTCTTTATTCATCCAAAACACTTCTGATTTTTTTAAAAAAAGACTTGTATCATAAAACAACTTTAGTTTCATATATAAATCAAGAATTTATTTTTATGTAATATGTCCAAATTTTTATTATATTGATCTTGCCTTGAATTCATTATCGTGATAGACTACAGATGTGTGCTATTCTCACTTATTCCTCTGTCATTTTTTCCTTTGCTGCTTTGCCTTATGTAGGTAATTAGGAAAATGTGTACAGTGGAGATATTAAAGCCTTGTTGTTAACTTCTAATATTTCCTGATTTACTCAAGCTACTCATCAAATAACAAAGATAGAAAATTACAAATGTATTAAAGGATACTATTTTTTCTCATTATCAAGCTCTTTGTCCTTTGAAAACTCATTCTGTGTTCTTAGAACAAGGTGAAGGACAAGTTTTCAGTCCATTGAGGATAAATAAGCAGTAAAGTTTAAGAAAATTTGTTACGCTTCCTAAAAATGTTTGTTTTGATCCTGGAGTTATACAGAAAATGAGACTGATTCTCCTCGTGGGCCATCAGCCTCACTCATGTCCCCAGCTGGTTGGCACACGGCAGTTTTTGTGAAAGGGACTCAGCATGACAGTCTCAGGGAACCTGTGAAAACTGCCACCTCAGATGGAACAAAGAGATCTTTTGACAGTAAAAGCAAGGAAAGAGGTCATTATTATTATCGAAAGGTAGGAGATAATTGTGCATTTTGTTTTAAGAAGTTTCCTAGCTTAGGAATTACAGTTGTTGGCATATAATTGATTATGGTTTAGAAGTTTGATATTTTGAAGTATGGACCAGGTTTGTTTTTTGTTGTTTTTTGTTAAGGTGGCAGCAATCCATTTGATTGCCTGCCATCTATAAGTCCAAGAAAAGACATTTCACTCCATTAATGCTAGCTTCTTGGACTTCTCATTCTCTTCTCCTTTGTGCAGGGAGCCTTTGAGATGTCAGCATTGTAGGGTTCCTGTGATAATTAAATGTGGTCATATTTTTTAAAACACTTTAAGCCATACTTCGCACATACTAAAAGCTGCACATGTTTGTTCTTGCTGTGGTGCTCTCCAAACCATATCAGTAGGTGGTTTCTGTTAGTTCTTTTCATAAGACTAGCCCTCGTCCTCTAACTTTTCCTTTGTGTGTTTCATTTTATTCAAACCTGTTATCACAAAATATCTAATTTTACATAAAAAATAAATTAGCGATTTAACAATTTTCTCTATCAATAAAATCATAATTTTTCTATAAATTCTGATATCTCTGCTGCATTTTAAAATTTGATTGCATCTTGCTACCTGTTTGTTTATGATTTGCATGTTTTTAGAAATTAATATTATAAATAGGTAATGAACTTTCTCCTGGCCCCACTTCTGTAGTATGACAAGTCTTAAGGAAAGTCAGATGTTTCCCTGTTGACCCCTGAATCATTAGCTAATTGTGGTCAAAACACTTAACAATAAAACAAAAGGAAACTGATCTTGTGTTTATAACCATGCTAAAAGTAAAGTTCACCACATGACAGCCCGTGAAGTGACAGTGAGGCATGGAACACGTGTGGCTCAGTGAAGTCTGTGTTCTATTTGACTGTGAAGAATCTGATCCTTCCACTTTCTTAAAAGAAAGATATTTGTGATTCAAATGCCATTTTATGATTATGTTAGAATCAAATCCCCAGATTCTAAAAATTATCCTTTTAATCAGAATACTTTTGCCCAAGAGTTTGATCCTGGCTCAGAGGAGCCAGTTAAATAGCGATTTGGAAGTATTGATTATTATTATTTTTTCATAAGTTGAACCAAATTAAATTTTATTTATGTTTCAAAAGACACCTAAAAAAAGCAAAAAGACAAGCAACAAACTGGGAGAAGATATTTGTTAACTGACAAAATATTTGTATTGAGAACATATGTAAAGAACATGTTCAAATCAATAGAAAGTACAGCAGAAAAAATGGCTAAAAATTATGAACAGATATATCACAGACGAGACCAAAAAACATGAAGAGATATGATAGATGACTCATTATTTTCTTTTTAATTTGAGTTCATAATAGTTTACATCACTGTGAAGTTTCAGTTGTACATTATTTCTTGTGTGTCCCCACATAGGTCCCCTTCACCCCCTGTGCCCACCACTTACCCCCCTTCCCCTGGTAACCACTGAACTGTTTTCTTCGTCCATGTGCTTGTTCATATTCCACATATGAGATAAATCATCTGATGTTTGTCTTTCCCGTCTGGCTTATTTCACTAAGCTTAATTCCCTCTAGGTCTTTCCATGTTGTTACAAATGGGATGAATTTGTCTTTTTTTCTGGCTGAGTAGTATTCCTTTGTATATATATATATATACCACCTCTTCTTTATCCAATCATCAGTCGTTGGGCACTCAGATAGTCTCTATGTCTTGGCTATTGTGAATAGTGCTGCGACGAACATATGTTACTTAGGATTGTTGATTTCAAGTTATTTGGGTAGATACCCAGTAGTGTGATAGCTGGGTCATAAGGTAGTTCTATTTTTAGTTTTTTGAGGAATCTCCATACTGTTTTCCATAGTGGATGTACCAGTTTGCATTCCCACCAACAGTGCATGAGGGTTCTCTTCTTTCTACATCCTCTGCAGGACTTGTTATTTTTAGTCTTAGTGATTATAGCCACTTTAACATGCATAAGGTGATATCTTAGTGTAATTTTGATTTCCATTTCCCTAATGATTAGTGATGTTGAACATCTTTTCATGTGTTTATTGGCCATCTATATATCTTCTTTGGAAAAATGTCTGTTCATATCCTCTGCCCGTGTTTTGATCGGGCTGTTTGTTTTCTTGTTGTTCAGTTGTGTGAGCTCCTTATATTTTATGGAGATTAATCCCTTATCGGATATATGATTTGCAAAAATTTTCTCCCAATTAGTGGATCATCTTTTGGTTTTGATCCTAGTTTCTTTTGCCTTGCAGAAGTTCTTTAGTCTGATGAACTCCCATTTGTTTATTTTTTTCTTTTGATTCCCTTGTCTGAGAAGAGATCGTATTCAAAAAGATCCTTTAAAGTTCAATGTCAAAGAGTGTACTACTTATATCATCTTCCAGGAGTTTTATGGTTTCAGGACTAGCCTTCAAGTCTTTGATCCATTTTGAGTTTATTTTTGTGTATGGCGTGAGATAATGGTCTACTTTCATTCTTTTGCATGTAGCTGTCCAGTTTTCCCAACACCATTTATTGAAGAGACTGTCTTTTCTCCATTGTATGTTCTTGGCACCTTTGTCTAAGATTAGCTGTCCATACACATGCAGTTTTATTACTGGGCTTTCAGTTCTATTCCATTGATCTGTGTGCCTGTTTTTGTACCAGTACCATGCTGTTTTGTTCACTATGGCTTTGTAGTACATTTTGAAGTCAGGGATTGTGATGCCTCCAGCTTTGTTCTTGTTTCTCAGCATTCCTTTAGCAATTTGGGGTCTTTGGTTGCCCCATATGAATTTTAGGATTCTTTGCTCTATTTCTGTGAAGAATGTCATTGGGATTCTGATTGGGATTGCATTGAATCTGTAGGTTGCTTTAGGTAGTATGGACATTTTAACTATGTTTATTCTTCTAATCCATGTGCATGGAATCTCTTTCCATCTCTTTATGCCATCATCTATTTCTTTCAATAATGTCTTAGAGTTTTCATTGTATATGTCCATCACCTCCTTAGTTAAATTTATTTCTAGATACTTTATTCTTTTTTGTGTGTGATTGTCAATGGAATTATATTCTTGAGTTCTCTTTCTGTAAGTTCGTTATTAGAGTACAGAAATGTGACTGATTTTTGTAAGGCGATTTTGTACCATGCAACTTTACTGTAGTTGTTAATTATTTCTAATAGTTTTCCGATGGATTCTTTAGGGTTTTCTCTATATAAGATCATGTCGTCTGCAAACAGTGAGAGGTTCACTTCTTCACTTCCTATTTGGATTCCTTTTATTCCTTTCTCTTGCCTAACTGCTCTGGACAAAACCTCCAGCACTGTGTTGAATAAGAATGGTGATAGTGAGTATCCTTGTCTTGTTCCTGTTCTCAGAGGGATGGCGTTCAGTTTTTCCCCATTGAGGATGATGTTGGCTCTAGGTTTGTCATATATGGCCTTTATTATGTTGAGATAATTTCCTTCTATCCCAATGTTGTTAAGAGTTTTTATCATAAATGGCTATTGGATCTTGTCACATGTTTTCTCTGCATCTATTGAGATGATCATGTGGTTTTTATTCCTCAGTTGGTTAATGTGCTGTATCACGTTGATTGATTTGTGGGTGTTGAACCATCCCTGTGTCCCTGGAATAAGTCCCACTTGATCATGATATATGATCTTTTTGATTTATTGCTGTATTCGGGTTGCCAATATTTTGTTGAGGATTTTTGCACCTATATTCAGCAGTGATATTGGCCTGTAGTTTTCCGTTTTTGTCTTGTAATATTTTTTATTGTTTATTCACAAAAATGTTTGTCTCTTCATTTTCTTTTCTTGCTGAAATGCCAATATTATTTTGAGAAAGAAAAGACTATAGTGTACCCCATAATGCCAAGTTTACCTTAAGATCCAAAGATTCTAAAATATAAATTTAAAGGTAGCTTGATTTTAAATTCACCTGTTATAAATTAATGTATAAGTTCCAGATCTAAACAATGCTGTGCTATAAATTAACTTAGAAACTACTGAATCTACCAATAATTAATAATCAAGATCATTATGACCTAAGATACAAGATAGCGTCAGGTGTCATGCATAGCTTTTAGCCAGGAGGAATCGCTCTTTGCTCCTGTGGCATATTCTAAGGAGGAAACTATTCTAATATTCAAATAATTGCTCTGCTTTATGTGCCACATGCATTGTGGACCTAACTTTTAAAACGAGGCCCATGACATAGGGAAAGAACATACTCTTTGGAGTTAAACCTAGTTTTAAATCCTGTCTCTTTCATTGACTAACTAAGTGGCCATTACAAATGTGTTAACATCTCAGAGCCTCGGGTCCCTCATCTCTCCAGAACAAGGCCCATAGCATCTTCCCTCATGGAGTCATTGTTAGGTTACAGTTGTTCAGTACTCACTAGGTTCCAAGCACTGTGCTGAGCACGGGGGCACAGAGGAGCTTGTTATGGGTGCTCTTCTCCAGGGGTCAGCAGTCTAGACACAAGAGACTGACGTGTCATATGGTCTCCAGTTGCAGGGATGAGCACTGGCACCAGGGTGCCTGAAGGGGAAGGGCTGTACATTAGCAGGTCAGGTGAGATTTCAGAGAGGAGCAGGCTGGAGCTGAGCAGCTGAATCTTGACAGGTGGATATTGTCAAGGGATGTATGTCATGGGGAGGTGTGCTGCAGGGAAGGTTAAGTATGTGGCAGGGAATAAATAATAAATGAGACAGAAAAGTTCCAAGAGGACAAGGAGGACTGCGTCAGTTGGCCTGATCTGAGAGTGAGAAGCGTGTTATAATTAGAGAGGCATGGAATGGAGGAAGCAGCAAGGGAGATAGGGGCTGGATTGGGCAACCTTAAGGTCCATGCCAAGGAGTGGAGATTTATCCTTTAGGCGGTGAGTAGCCATTTAAGTGATTTACGTAAAATGTAAGGAAGATCAGCCCAGCAGTGGAAGGTGGGTTAGCAGGGGCAGGGCATAGGAGAGGTGAAAGGAGTTGCAGGCAGAGGATGTGCTGGGCCTTCCAGGGGTTCCTTTTCATAGGGCCCAGTTAAGATATAACTAACCCTTACGGTGTGAAGGGAAAGGGTTTTGCAAATGCCAAATGTTAATTTTCATTAGAGACAGGATCTAGAGGAATCAAAACATCTAGCCTTTTTAGAATAAAGAAGAGAATGTGTTGGCTAATCAAAATGATTGGTGGTATTAACTGTTTAAAACATTGTTAAAGTGAATACTAGAACACCAGAATTTGAAAACGTAGCTTAGCAATGCCTGTTTATTGGAAATCACTAATTGTATGAACATTTTTAAATCCCAGTTTTCATAAGCAGTAAATATGTGGCATACTCAGTCCCTCTTGCTCAGAAGAACCTTCTGGATCTTTCTCATTTTGTTTCTGTCTAACTTCCTTTAACTGCATCAGCCTGACCCCTTTACCCTGAGCCTCTGCTAGCTACTTTTATGATGATTATTATATGTATTGGGGTGTGTATGCAATGACCACTGAATGGATGTGGCAGTGTCTTTGCTTATTAAAAGCCAGAAGGCAAATACTTCTCCCAGTTCCAAAAGGAATGCCAGCAGTACACTGAGTGGAAGATTGTGGCAGTTCTTGACTGGGCCAGGGAAGAACCAAGTTTCTGATCATACTTTTTCTCATTCTTGCTATGCCCAAAGGAACCCACGCTTGGCTTCTCTCTGAAAAGATAAATGTCTGAGATTGGAACTACAGATGACCTGAAAGCCCTGGAGTGTCATTTACAGTAGAGGCCATACGTTAAACATCACTGCCTCCCTAGCGGTGAGAGCAGGCACTGCTGTGTGTTTGTCCACCATTCTGACCAGCAGCCTCAAAGCCCTCCCTCAGGGTGAGAGAGGTAGACATACGAGTTGATCTCACTTTCTATTGACAATAGAGAAAGTTACATGCTGTTTCTTTTCACCCATCTCTCTGGACCATCTGTAAATGCTACCAGAGGAATAATTTAAAAGTAGTCTCAATTATAAACCCACAGCACCAAAAGGTTGCAAATGCGTTGAGTTGAAAGGCATATTGCCTTAGTTACGAATCTCAAAGCTGCTATGCCATTTGCTCTCAGGAACTGCTGGGTCTTCCTAATGACAATGATTGATTCCAAAGAGTTTAAGGGTTGAATTTCTAGAGGTGTTCTGAGCTAAACTGAAAGCCTTTGGAGATAAGATCTTGGGAATTCTGAAAGAGACTAACTGACTTGACTATAGATGCGTCACTTTAACTTTTTTAAGGTGTTGAAACCACATCTATACATTAGAAAAGATTACAAGTTCTAAGAGGCTGAGTCACGTGTTGGGCAGAGAGTAAAAGCCAACCAGTGTGCTGCTTAGAGGCACGGACTTTCAGAGCCAAGAAGCAACCCGAGAGGATCTGACTTCTTTCCTCATGTTACAGTAGTACTTCTTGCTCCTATTTGGGAGGACACAGCCATATAATGAACTCTGTTTTATGTCATTCTCTTCAGCAGAATATTTTATTAAACAGCACTTATAACTGTATACAGTGTAATTGTATATAAAATATAATTGTGTCATGAAAATGCTGATTTGCCTACTGTTTCATCAAAAATTATTAAGTACTTTGTTATATTTTATGCCTGTGATGATTACCTATATTTGGTTTGCAGCTATGTAAGTAAATTAATACTCAATTTTTCAACCCGTTAGTCAATTATGGAGTGATGCTGGTTTTTTCGATGTTTCCATATCCCTTTTGAGTTGTTCTCTAACTGTGTCCCAGTTGTTTCACTTCTCTACTTTTACATAAAAAAGTTTTTTCCTGTCCAGTGTCAGTATGAGTATTTTCTGTTCAATGAGAAGTGAGAAGAGCTCTCTGTAGTTATTAGCATCTAGTTAACATTCTTGCCCTTTATAATACTGCAGAAGGTTATGGGAAATTTTAGGGTTGACTTTTGACTATTGTTCATTCATTCTTCATTTGTTCACCAAATACCTATTCAAGTTCAAGTCACTGTGCTAGGATGGTGATCATGATGTACAGAAAAGTTGAGGGGACTCTAAGAGCATATGACAGAAAGAAGAAATCTCAACAAGGGAATCAGCATTTGTCATTTAAGCTGAAACCCAAAGGAGCCAGGAAGTAGGAAGGGGCCAATCGGGCTAGAATGTGAGTGTAGGTCCACCAAGGAGAGGAGCAACCTGTAGAAAAGTCTAGGATGGGAGAAAGTAAAGAGATGTAAACAGTGGTCATCCTTGTAAATATAATTAAAAACACCTTTCATAAATGAGGTTTGACCAGCACTCAGGAGTATTAGATTTATGTATTTAATGCTGACAGTGAGCATTTTCCCAGGTTAATCATTATATAAAATGTGTGTAAATGTAATACGAAATGAAAATGATCACAAAATGATTTTCATAATTTAGTTTCTGAATATCATTCAGTACCTCACACCTAATTAGGTGTGCAGTAAATATTTATTGAATTGAATCTCATTTTTTTCTTGTGAGCAGAAGTAATTATCACTGAAACTTTTATAGATAAGAAGCTAAGGGTCTAAAACCTCCTTTTAACTACGTGGACATATCAAGACCAGGAAGAGTTTTAAATTTGTATTTCCATCCCTAAATAAAAGTTAAATGCCATGAGCCTTTCATGTAGTGCAGAAGCATAAAAGAATACCCTACCTTTACCCTTGAATTAATCTGTTTTTTTTTTTTTAATGAGAAGAGAAACTCAGAAAGACTACCTCAGGTAAGCCCCTGCTACAAACTCAGCTTCTGTCAGGAGGTCACTGTAATCTTGCAGGCCTGTCCTGACACCTGATGCCTGCTTCTCACCCCACCTTGTCTCCTTTCCTGTCCATCCCCCATTGCTGCCTAGTTCACACTCGTGCCTCTCTCAGTTCTTCAATCCCACTCCACACTGTGGCTGCAGGGGTCTTTCACTCTCCTGCTTGATAATCCATCAGTGTTTCGCCATTGCTCTCAGGAGGTATCCAGACTTCGTCGTCTAATATGGAAGGTGCCCGTTATCTAGTCGGTCCCTGGCTCAGCTTCCCCTTCAAGCCATGCTGCAGCTGAAATCATGTGAATATACTATACACACGGTACTGAGAATGTGCCAGGTTGCATTTGATGCTTCCTTAACATGGAATCTTCTCTCTTCTTCCCTCTTCTGTCCCACCTCCTACCCCCAACACACACACACGATTGGACTATAGAAGGATTTTTGTTTGTTTGTTTGTTTGGTTTTTTTTCTTTTAAAGATTTTATTTTTTTTCCTTTTTCTCCCTAAAGCCCCCTGGTACATAGTTGTATATTCTTCGTTGTGGGTCCTTCTAGTTGTGGCATATGGGACGCTGCCTCAGAGTGGTTTTATGAGCAGTGCCATGTCCGCGCCCAGGATTCGAACCAACAAAACACGGGGCCACCTGCAGCAGAGCGCGCGAACTTAACCACTCGGCCACGGGGCCAGCCCCTATAGAAGGATTTTTAATAGGGCAAAGATATGATTGGATTTGCGTATTAGGTCAATCACTGGGGCAGGGACACAGAGGAAGTGAAGAGGCCCCTGCATCTTCTGGATGAAAAGTTAAGAAGTGAGTGTTCCAGAGCCTGGAGCCTCGGCCCCCATCAAACACAGGGGCTCTTGGGTGGGAGGAGGCTGATGAGTGCTCCTGTGGTGCGCTCTCTGAGTTCTCTCCAATGACTGAAGTCTTATGTAGAGTGATTGAAATCTGATCTTTCTATTGTAAATAATTTGTAGGACTTAATCCTTTAGAAAGGTGGCATCAGAAATTAAAAGAACGCTTGGCATGGACCAGAAGCCTTGTGTTTAGGCTGTATATTTACTGTTATGTGACCTTGGGCCATTCCTGTGAGCTCTGAGTCTCTCTTCAGTGCTAAAACTGGAGTCCAGTACGTGCCCTGCCTCTCTCACAGCGTTGTCATGAAGACTAATACAGGCGAAAGTTCTCTGTAAACTGAAGTGCTAAAAAAGGGTAAAACTATGATACCGGGATTTGCTTAACAAAACATGTTGACTAGATTGCTATTCAGTCTTCACTCCGTTTATTCCTTGCTTTTGGTAATATGCTTAAAATTTCTAATCCTTACTGTCCTTTAACTTTTATGCCAATAAACCGTGATTATCATTTAAATAGCATCTGTGTTCTAAAGATAACCCATATTTTGACAATAATTTTATGGAGGTTGTAAGAAATATGTTAGGTGTTAATACTTTGCGTTCATTCTATAAAATTGTCAAAGTTTTAGAAGACCTTTTGTTCCATCAAAACACCACAGTAGTGAGAAAGCTTGTTGGTTAGAGTAGTTACAAATAACAGCTCTCTCCTAGGAAGGAAATGCAAGCAACCAGGGCTGGCCCCGTGGCTGAGTGGTTAAGTTCGCGCACCCTGCTGCAGGCGGCCCAGTGTTTCGTTGGTTCAAATCCTGGGCTCAGACATGGCACTGCTCATCAAACCACGCTGAGGTAGCGTCCCTCATGCCACAACTAGAAGGACCCACAGCGAAGAATATACAACTATGTACTGGGGGCTTTGGGAAGAAAAAGGAAAAATAAAATCATTAAAAAAAAATGCAAGCAACCACAGGATGGAGTTTGATGATGCTGGGTTTAAATCCTGGCACCCATTTGCCCTGTTAACGTTGTGCAAGTTGTGTAACTGTTCTGAGTCTCATTCTCCTCATCACTTAGAGGTGAGTAATAATACCTCCCTCAAAGGGTGGCTGGGAGAACTGATGACAGTAAGCGAGCGCTAAGGACAGCGTCTAACACGGATGTTACCTGCTCAATGTAGGACAGCTTTTCATTTATTGTAGATGCTCTTCTGGCCTGTAATGATGGCAATGACTTATAGATAACATGGTAACCCTTTTCTTCTGCCCATGTGTTGGAAAATTTTCTAGGTCCTAGTATAATATTCCTGAACTTCAGTTATGATCTGAGCAGCTTGTGATGTAGGGACAGTAATTATAATAATAAATTTAAACACGAATAATCATTGTTTCTTGGATTAAGTAGCTCTAAGGCGTTAGGTCCCTGCGTGGTCCTTTAGGAAATGATTTCTACTCGTCCAGAGCAGACTTCCTAGTTAGTTGCTGGCATCTTTGTTCACTGTTGAGAGAACCGAAGTCTGGAAAGGTTAGCTGCTCTACCCACTCTAACCCCACAGCAGTGCTCACTCCCTACAACCCTACGTGGCCACGTGAACCATCGGGAACCTGCCCCCTCTCAGGAGCAGTCCCCACTCCCCTCCTCTCAGCCCACAGACACCTTCCCTGCAGACTCTCTGTGGAACCAAGGTAGTTGCAACTTCCTCTGCAGACATGGGCTGTTCTGCAAATTAACATCCCTTCTTTATTGTCTCTTCTAGTGTTAAGAAAACCTACTACACCTTTGTTTTTAGATGATGATTGTTGGAATCTTTGGGGTTATCCCTATTACTTCTTAGACATTAGAGGCAGGGGCTTTGTCGTCTTCATTATTTCTTTAAACTAATAACTTTAAACTTCGGCATTTTTTTAAAACTAACTTAACTTTGAAACTTCAACATTCTTAAAACTTTTCTTTTTGGTCAAGCCCAACCCCACCAAATCTGCTAAATGTTTAGCAAGAAAATTTTGAGAACTTGAAGAACTTGGATTAAACAAATTCATTTTAGTGTATTGGATTTTTTAATCAAATTTATCGATCTTTTTTTGTTAATGTGTTCTTTTTTGTTTCACCATTTTGTTGTTGTTAGCTCCAGGGCCAATCTTTATTTTATTTTATCTTTTATACCATGTATTTTTTTATTGTGGTCATAATAGTTTATAACATTGTGAAATTTCAGTTGCACATTATAATTTGTCACACACCATATACGTACACCCCTTCACCCTTTGTGCCCACCCTCCACCCCCCTTCCCCCAGTAACCACTAATTTGCTCTCTTTGTCTGTAAGTTTGTTTATATTCCACATATGAGTGAAATCATACAATGTTTGTCTTTCTCTGGCTTATTTCAGTTAACATAATGCCCTCAAGTTCCATCCATGTGGTTGTGAATGGGACAATTTTGTCTTTTTTTGTGGCTGAGTAGTATTCCATTGTATATATTTACCATATCTTCTTTATCCAATCATCAGTCAGTGGGCACTTGGGTTGCTTCCAAGTCTTGGCTGTTGTGAATAATGCTTCAATGAACATAGGGGTGCATAAGTCTCTTTGAATTGTTGATTTCAAGTTCTTTGTGTAAATACCCAGTAGTGGGATAGCTGGGTCATATGGTATTTCTATTTTTAATTTTTTGAGAAATCTCCATACTATTTTCAACAGTGGCTACACCAGTTAGCATTCCCACCAGCAGTGGATAAGGTTTCCCTTTTCTCCACAATCTCTCCAACATTTTTGGGGGGGCGAGGGGTTTGCTTTTTCCCCCTAAATCCCCACAGTACATAGTTGTATATTTTAGTTGTGGGTCCTTCTAGTTGTAGCATGTGGGGCACCGCCCCAACGTGGCCCATTGAGCGGCACCATGTCCATGCCTAGGATCAGAACTTCGAAACCCCTGGCTGCTGAAGAGCATCACTCGAGCTCAACCACTCAGCCACAGGGCTGGCCCACATTTTTGTTTTTTGTCTTGGTAATTATAGTGATTCTAATGGGCGTAAGATGATATCTAAGTGTAGTTTTGACTTGCATTTCCCTGATGATTAGTGATATTGAGCATCTTTTCATGTCCATGTTGGCCATCTGTATGTTTTTTTTGGAAAAATATCTGTTCATATCGTCTGCCCACTTTTTGATTGGGTTGGTTTGTTTTTTTGTAGTTCATTTGTGTGCGTTCTTTTATATATGGAGATTAACCCCTTATCGGATATATGATTTGCAAATATTTTCTCCCAGTTAGTGGGTTGTTTTTTTATTTTGATCTTGGTTTCCTTTGCCTTCCAGAAGCTCTTTAGTCTGATGAAGTCCCACTTGTTTATTTTTTCTTTTGTTTTCTTTGTCTGAGAAGAAACGGTATTCGAAAAGATGCTTTTAAGTCTGATGTCAAAGAGCGTGCTGCCTATATTATCTTCCAGAAGTTTTATGGTTTCAGGTCTTAACTTCAAGTCTTTGATCCATTTTGAGTCTATTTTTGTGCATGGGGAAAGATAAAGATCTACTTTCATTCTTTTGCATGTGGCTCTCCAGTTTTCCCAGCACCGTTTATTGAAGAGGCTTTCCTTTGCCTATTGTATGCTCTTGGCTCCTCTGTTGAATGTGTGGTTTTATTTCTGGGCTTTCAGTTCTGTTCCATTGATCTGTGTGTCTGTTCTTGTACCAGTACCATGCCGTTTTGATTACTATAGCTTTGTAATATATTTTGAAGTCAGGGATTGTGATGCCACCAGCTTTGTTCTTGTTTCTGAGGATTGCTTTGGCTATTCGGGGTCTCTTGTTGCTCCATATGAATTTTAGGACTCTTTGTTCTATTTCTGTGAAGAATGTCATTGGGATTCTTTTTTTTTTTTTTTTAAAGATTTTATTTTTTTCCTCCCCAAAGCCCCCCGGTACGTAGTTGTATACTCTTCGTTGTGGGTCCTTCTAGTTGTGCATGTGGGATGGTGCCTCAGTGTGGCTTGATGAGCAGTGCCATGTCCACGCCCAGGATTCAAACCAAAGAAACACTGGGCCGCCTGCAGCGGAGCGCACGAACTTAACCAGTTGGCCACGGGGCCAGCCCCATCATTGGGATTCTGATTGGGATTCTGTTGAATCTTTAGATTGCTTTAGGTAGCATGAACATTTTAACTATGTTTATTCTTCCAATCCTTGTGCATGGAATATCTTTCCATTTCTTTCTGTTGTTATCTATTTCTTTCAGTTTATAGTATAGGTCTTTCACCTCCTTGGTTAAATTTATTCCTAGATATTTTATTCTTTTTGTTGTGATTGTAAATGGGATTGTATTCTTGGGTTCTTATTATGTTAGTTTGTTATTAGAGTTTGTTTCACCCTTTTTAATAGTCTCAAGAGAATCAAGAAAGAAAATACCAGCTCTTTTGAAATGCTTATAAATAACTTTTAAATTGTTCCCTCTTATTTATTGAAGAAACATAAACTGCAGGAGCATCTTAAGCCTTTTGGGCTAAATGTTCTTTTGTCCTAGTTCTTGAACCCTTTGAAAAGGGTCTGTCCTTTGCTAAAATTGTTTAAGGAAAGGAGCTCTAAATATCTGGCTTCCAACCTAAAATTTTTCCTTTTTTCTTTGGAGTGTACACATAATCACAAAGATCAAAATGTCATCCAATGGTAAAACTTCAGTTTTTATATTACTATGTTGGCTTCTTTTTTTCTTACTCATTATGGCTGAATTGCTACACCATGTGTTGACAGCAGGTGTTAGATCCCTTAGTACCACCACCACCACCATCCTTCCCCCACCTGATTTTAGGCAAATTTTATTGTATTAAAAAATAATACTCTGGATTCCTTTACTGCCAGGAAACAAAGATCATTTTTATTAATATTGCTTCTAGGATGACAATGTCAGTCATCTCTTTGAAAATTCATTTTGAAAACGAAGTTTGTTCTTCAAGAACCCTTGAAAAGAAGCTTTAAAAATGGCAGGGGAAGATAATAATAATAGAGTAGATGTATTTGAGCTTTTATACAATGAAACTTAATTTAACTTTCCCTCAAACTCTACTTCAAACTTGCTTTTGTGCATGAAAATATACTGCATAGCTTTTCTTCCCCTATTATCCAAGTTTTCTTTTCTTCAGCATAATCTCCACTAACGGATTCTGTGTGTGAGGTCAGAGCTCCAGTCTTATGGCCAGGGCCTCTGGGGAAGGTGCGCCAGCGAGCACAGGTCCTCGTCCTCAGGGAGTGCTGGCCGGGCCTTCCCTGGAGAAGGCAGGGCAGAGAGGCGGCCCAGGGACAGGAGGGTCCGAAATGGCTCTCAGTGCCAAATCTGTCACCACCACCACCTCCCTCAGAAAAGCAACAAAATGCATGTGTAATATTCAGATTTGACTTTAATGATTAAAATGGATATTGAATGAAATACTTAAATTAAGAAATTATGGATGTTGTAACCTGAGGAGTGACTATAGAAGGTAGAAAGGGTAGTTCCAAATTTGTGTGTCAGTGATGTGGAGAGAGGCAGGAGGGAACAAAGATCAAGCCTAGGCATGCTTGGGGGCTCCGTCCCCCATGCACCCTAAAGAGCAGAGAGACCTCCGCTCCCGTTCCTTACGTCAGGCATCGTGGGTGGCCCTGGGGTCAAGACAACTAATCCTGCTTTGTCATGCCCTACATTGTGGTTCTGCCGGGAGCCGGGCAGTGTGGAAATAGAGTGAGGAAACCCTGCCACTCTTGGGATTACTATTGGGGTAATTCGGGGGGCTCTTGTGTATTAGGTCGGGACTTTGGCAGGAATCTGACCTGGGGCCGGCCCATTACCTTCAGTCTTCAGCACTATTGATAAAGGGTTCTTGCAAGCAGCTTTTAGTGAGTCTGATGGAAACTTGTGGGGACTGCAGTGGGGTTTTGTTTGCACTAGTGGTTGGAGTGAATGGAGCCTGCACTGGGACTCTAAAGACTTTAGCTTTTTTGTTTGTTCCTGTCGCTTTATTTTTACTTTGGGGGAAGAGCTGGTGGCTGTGGGCAGTGCAGGGGCAGTCTTTGGGGTTACTGGCAGTAGGAATGGTTGGGTACTAGCTCCAGGCCAGATGTCCTCAGTGAAGTAGCTGCTACAAGGGATTTTGATGTGGATGTTGACACCCCTCCCCTGGGCCGCCTCATTACCCTTTGTACAAACCCTTATCAGATCCTTGTCACGGGAGTTCTTTGTTTGAGTGACCTGTCTCTAACACCCTTAGTCTGGGCTTCTCGAGGACAGGGACAGTGTGTGCCCAATTGCTGTTTTTATTCTTGTCCTGTCCGGCACAGGGCCTGGTATGTGATCAATATTGTGGAAAGGAAGGACAGAGGAAACATGAATGAAATAATTTTTTCTCATCTGTTGATGTCAGACTCGTCTGATCTTGTACCAGGAGTTATGAAACGTTCGAGCTTGAAAGGACCTTAGTGGTCAGTCGATGATGTAGTGCACAGCGGGAGCCAGGTGTCTACGGTATGGCGGCTCCAGTCTGTTCTGTCTCAGCGGCCCCTGTAGCCCCTGCCTCTCTGACGGCAGCACTCGTGTTTGTCTCACCCGGCCTGTGGCACTGCTAATGTTAGGGGCTGAGAGATTATAAATTGAATATAACACTAACATACAAGAGTAAAGACATTTAGTGTGGCTTTGATAGTATTTGATTTCTATTTTTATTCAAATTACTGGAACTGTTTAAGAGCACATGCTTTAATAATAGTAGCTGAACTTGAATTATAATTTTTATAGTCATATGTTTATTAGGAAATTGCAATGATTAAATTATGATAAACTTAAGTGAAATAAAATATGCAAAGGAAATATCTTCACTTGTTAAAAGGGGGAGAAATCACTCTTGAAGATGTTCCATCTAGGACTAATTTACTGGAAATTTGGTGCCTCTTGTGAAGATTAATAACAGGTGGCCTTTTACAGCGCTTCTCAGCCTGAGTCTAATTTTCTAGTTGTTCTTTTAACATCCCAACCTCCATAACTGAAGAATTTTCCTTCCTGCCCTTTGTTCACAATGTGGGCCTGTATTTCAGTCCCTATTGCTCACCCAATCTTTCAGCTGTAATTAATATTTTATTATCTCAGATTTTATCACTAACTAGCAGAGGGCAGGGCATCGGACTGCACGTTCAGGCATGCTTGTGAGAGAGGAACGTGAAATATATTTGTAGTGCCCCACAAATGTTCCACAGCAATTTGTGGCCAATATTACTAGATTAGAGCAGGACAAAGGGAAATTAAAGTTGTTAACATGGAATATGCAGCTCCACAGACCTACTTATGCTGTGCCACGTGTTATCCAGTGCCCGCTCTCTGTGTCAAACTGATTCTAGTCCTCATTTGTGATTTCCTGAACAGGACTGTTAGGTCAGCCCTCTCAGCACCAGTGTTACGTGAGGGACCCTAAGGCATCCGAGTCATGATAACAAACGTATTCAACGTTTTGAACTGACCTTTTCCTTTCTAATTTTAAACTGGTGACAGTACTTCTAAAACTTAGTTCGCTTGTACCAGGTTGTTTGGATTACTAGGGTGTCATTTTAGTAAATGCTGACAGTTTTAGGAAAAGGATATGACTGAACAAAGAACAGGAAGAAAATAGATTCTGTGTTGTTGCGTGGCAATAAACCTTAATTACGCATTTATTTTACATGTTCTGCATATAACTTACACTTTCATTTCCTCTCACCCTCCCCAAAAAAATTATCCTCAGGAAGATATTAATATTAGTCTCTATTCTTCTTCTAAACATAGAGTAGATGGTTTTTACCAAAAATTGCAAATCAAGGTAAAAGCCACTATTAGACACCATGAAATGAACACTATTCTACGTCCTCGAGATGATCAGAAGTGCCTACTGTAAGGAGGAGCAAAAGCAACACTGAAAGGGATCATTACTTCTCTCCCTCTCTCCCTGCGTCCCTGCTCCCCATTCTGTTATCCAGTTGGATAACCCTCCAATATTTTATGCTGATAAGAAATAGAATAAGTAGATAAGGAAAATGGACTTACAACTAAGGGTTTAATCTTGAAATGAATTAGGTCAGAAATTTTAAAGTCAGTTTAAATCTGCAGCAGGCTTCCCCTCACAATCTTCAAAGTTAGAAAAGACCAGAAAGACCACATTTGAACTTTCAAGTTTAACAGAGTGCATGAAAGATGTTCAGATGTTCTTTTCTAAGAAATACTTTATCTGCGATTCTATATAAATGCAGATTTCTTATTCTCCTTGTAAAAGTCTTAGAGTTTTGTTGTAGAAAAGTCTACCATAAATTAAACTTTAAATTAAATTTTATTCCATGAGAAACTTATGATATAGTGATGTCACATTTTTGGCAGGGTCATTTTCACTATGGATTATGCTGTCATATTACAAAAGCCGTAGGAAGATTCTATATTAGTTTAAATTCCAGAATAGTGGTGGAACAAGGCTAGGAGAGGTGCAACTTTAATAAACAAAGAGAGCATGAGTAATACATTAAGAGGATAATAGAGTTTTAATTCGGCTTACTAAGCTAGAAACTTCTGCTTGGTTTTCTATCCTTGAGAGTTTGCTTTTTCAATCATCTTTTTAGAAAAACCATTCAAACAGTGAGATTTTAAAAGCCACGTTTGAGATTAAAATTGTGGTTGGAAAGATTTTATAAAATTCATTAGTGAAATGCTATTTGTACAAATAAGAAACATATCCTTCATAAAGTTCTGTCGAAGTACTGTTGAGCTACGTGCCAATAATGTGTTAATTTCCATCAGGGAGACAGCAATGTGTGGCAAGTGGGCAGCAGGCAGGATTTAGCTATTTTTCATTAGCACTTGGACTTTGATAAAGGGGAATAGAAAAGAGCTGCTTGACCTTTCAGTGCTTAAATTATTAAACAGCAAATAGATTTGAGGTCTGAATGCTTGCAAATCTAATTTGTCTTGTGGAGTAAGGCTGAAAAGACATTTTGGGTTCGAAATTGCTCTAGTCAACTTAGTTCTTCCTTTAATATATCTGAAGATGAGTAGATGGTAGCCATTTAAAAAGTAATATATCTGGAGTAGAGTGTGTCGTATAACATACCAGCTAGCTAAAATGGAGGCCCACTGAATGATCACTTAACTCTCGAATTTTCATCTAATCCTCATAAAATTGCTGTTTGGAAAATTAATTTTTTCATCCATATTCACTTAGATGGTATTTAAATTACAAAACAAAATTTTCCATCATTAGGGAATGTCAAATATTGTATTGTTAAAGTTGGGCAGTGCCTGGCACATAGTAGGCACTCAAAAAGTATTTGTTGAGGGGGCTGGCCCCGTGGCTGAGTGGTTAAGTTTGCGCGCTCCGCTGCAGGTGGCCCAGTGTTTCGTTGGTTCGAATACTGGGCATGAACATGGCACTGCTCATCAAACCACGCTGAAGTAGCATCCCACATGCCACAACTAGATGGACCCACAATGAAGAATATACAACTATGTACCGGGGGGCTTTGGGGAGAAAAAGGAAAAATAAAAAATTTAAAAAAAAAAAAAGTGTTGAGTTAATAAAGAGTAAACACACACACACCACAACACGCATACTGGCAACGTTGGGGAAAAGACAGGTGGGAAGTGAGAGATGGTGGGGAGAGGAGGTGGAGAGCACAGAGATGCAACCTTGATTCTCTCAGGGTTCATTACCTAACTGTGGGTTATCCAGGATAAACTTGCAGTCTGACCAGCAACCTCTTATCACAAACCTTTTTCTTGGTAATTTCCTCCTCTATTAGCTTTAAGTATTCAGGAAATGAATACAAAATAAACTTAGTATTAAATTTTACTAAAGCGAGGCATATCTGTGAACACCAGTGTATTTCCTCCCTATTACTACATGTAACGTATATAAATAGAAATTATTTCTGGACTATATTATGCTTTGAAAAATATGTCCTTCATGGCCTCCTTCATTCTAAGCATCATGAGATACAGAAATGACTAAATCATAGCTGCCCTCCTCTAGGAACTTACAAGACTTTTAGCAATACTGATAGGAGGACACAAATGACTGTAAGGCTTTACAGAAAGCATGTTTTTGTGAGTTTGGAGCAGAGCAAGACTATGCCAAAATGAAGGAACAGCGTGTAAGCCCCTGAGAGAGAGTTCATAAGAAGGTCTCAGCTTTTTTTTTGAGGTAGGGTCGTCTGCTGAGAGTGACAAAAGATTTCAGTTGGTGAAAATAGCATTCAGATAACAAAGGCAAGTCCAGGCCAGGGTGAAGGAATGGAGGAGGAGATGTTTGTGGTAGGAGAACTCAAGATCTTGGACTTGGGAAGTCCAGGCGTGGCTGTGCTAATCTTCATGTAGTGGAAGCTCCCTTCGGGTTGAGAAGTGAGTGATCACTGTCCTCGGTGCCACTGGTGACGAGGTTCCTGGGAGGCATCAGGAGTGTGAGAGGACACCAATCAGGTGGTGGCATCACTGTGGAATCCAGGAGAGTGTCCTCCCTGGAAATCATTAATGACACATATACAGGTGGGAGAAGGAATTCAGGTCAAAAGTATAGTTACCATCTGTAGCTCCCTTGATGTGATAAATCAGAAAGAATCTACACACTACTCAAAATAAATTGATGATGGAAAGTAGACTGGGGACTGGTTTTTGGGTAAGTTGCGTCTGCGTGAGCAAGTGAAGATGCCCATGGGGCAGACGTTTCACGTGAGTGCCTTAACCAGGACTTTTCAACAGGAAATGCTAGAACTGTCTTGTCTGCTGGTCACGAGACCACGTCTGCTACTTAATTAGCTGTGTGCCCCAGACAGAATGAGCGCTTCACCTCTGAACCTGTTTTCTCATCAGTAAAATGGGAAAATTAAACCTACATGTGTAAGGCACCTGGCCTAGCACTTCCTGTATGGAATAATTTCTGCAAATCATTTTTTCTTCATACATATGTTCATTTTTGTCTAGTATACGGGTTTCCCAGAGGCTGTTTTTAAACTAATATTTTGAAAATCATGTCATATAGCAAATAAATTTGAAAAGCTGACTGATAGAAAGAAGGCAATGTTAAAAATTATTTTATTTAATGGAGAATCCCTTTGCGTAGTTATTCATTATTCCTTTGATTTATCCATTTTTGAGAGTTCTTGTATGATGAATAAAAATTCTGAATAAAAAATATAAAATGCACCTTAGAGATTTATCTGACTCACAGGAAAAATATAAGACCCAAAGGAATTAATTTAAAACCTCGGTTGTTAGCAGAATTCGAATTAGAGCCTAGATCAAGGCGTATGCCACTGTCCCCCACCCCTACAAAAGGCGTTTCAAGGAAACAGTCACACCGTCTCACTGCTGTTTGTATTTAATGGCATCCTGGGCTAAACTTCTTCATGGGACAGCTGTCACCTGTGGTTGTGCTACAGTCTTTTACTTTGACCTTAACCCTTTACTGTTGCTATTCTATGAGCTGATATCATGGTTAATATTTGCTGCATATCCAATTACTTAAACTTGAGCAGCTTAAAACAACCTTTCTATTTTGCTGTGATTTTATGGGTCAGCAAAGGCTTTGGCTGGGCAGTTCCTGCTTGGGGACTCTCAAAGGTGCTGTCATCTGAAGGCTCAGCTGTGTGACCTTCCAAGAGGGCTCACACACATGCCTGTCAGGGATGCTGACTATTGGCTGGGAGCTCTTAAGGACTGTGGAGCAGAGCACCTGAACATAGCCTCTCCAGCATGGCAGGTTCAGGGTCACTTACCTGGTGGCTAGCTTCTTCTCCAGAACTAGCTTCCCTGGGGAACCAAGCAGAAGATATATGGCCTTCTCTGACCTAAGCCTTGGGAGTTACACAGTGTCCCTCTATTAGATTCTGTTGATCGCATGCAGTCATTAAAGTTGGCCAACCCCATTCTTTTTTTTTTTAAGATTGGCCCCTGAGCTAACAACTGTTGCCAATCTTTTTCTTTTCTCCCCAAATCCCCCCAGTATATAGTTGTATATTATAGTTGTGGGTCTTTCCAGTTGTGGTACATGGGACGCTGCCTCAACGTGGCCTGATGAGCCGTGCCATGTCTGCACCCAGGATCCGAAACAGAGAAACCCTGGGCCACCATAGCAGAGCACACAAACTTAACCACTTGGCCACGTGGCCGGCCCCAGCCAACTCCATTCTTTGATGGGAGAACTGTCAAAGAATATGTAGATATATTTTTAAATGGCCACATCTGACTGTAGATGTAAGAAGTTAGGGAGAAGGGGGTAAGAAATTAAAGTCCCCTTCACCTCTTCCTTGTCCTCTCTGTAGGAAGATTCTTCCTAAATGCTTCTTTTCATGTTGGATCCATCATGCAGTGAGGATTCTACCAGTGGAGTTGGTGGAGCATCTCACGTGACCAATAGAAAGTCTCTATGTTAGGAAGTAAGAGTCATATTTCTTTTCTGTTTTTTTTTTTTTAAGTTTACATCCCTGCTCAGAAATCGCTGTAAACCTGCTGGACTGCCTGTCCACTGAGCAATCATCTTGATGTTCTACGACAATTGATTTTTATTTAGGCAGAATCACAAACTGAACAGTGGCTGTGTTGCATGACTGTAATAGAATGTGCTAAGTGGTTGTACTACCAGAAATGGTGATTTCACACCGAGTGGCAATTTAGTGTTCATATGGACAAGAGCCCAAAGAGGGAGGGCCCTCTCCAGGCCTTCCCCGGGTAAGTGGGGGTGGGGGACACCTCTCTTCTGTTCTTTTTCCTCAGCATTAATGAGTACCCATACTGAGCAACTGTAGGATTACAGCATTATTCCGGGGAGTCATGGCACTTTTCTGATACAGTGGGCAAAAGATACATCTCCTTTCCAGAAGGATTTTCAATCTAATCTAGATTCAGTTTTTCAAAGCTGTTGTGAGTTAGTTTTTCTCAGCATTAGAAACTTTTTTCCCCCTGACAAAACTGCACAAATGTTTATCATTCTAGTACATGTATATATCTTAATTAGAAAATGTCCATCCCTTCAAAGTGTCTCCCCTTCTTCTAAGGTTACTTCAAAATTCAAAGACATCGGAAGGGGTGGGAAGGGAAAGGCGGGTAGGTGCTGGGATATCCACTCCTCCGTGGGGACCTGGATCCTTGCAGGCATCTTTGGAGGATGCTCATTCCCGTCTTAGCCTCATGTATAATTCAGGTAGCCCCGTTCATGATTTACTCTTAGAAACCCCTTGTAACTCCAAGGCCTTGGCTTTTGAAATTCCAATTCCTTTTCTCTGCTTTTCTTATGTCATCTCTTCCCACTGATTGAATATTGTGAAGGACAAAGGAGTATAAGAAAATATGAGAAGTTAAATCTTAGTTAACATGAATCATTTCACATGGTGTTTTGTGACTTGTTACAACTTGACATGCATTCATACAGATGTCATTGAAGGAAATAATACATTGCCTTTTTTAATAAACTTACAGTTAACATAATTTCATTTATTAGGTAAAATGAGTGAATTATCTACAGACTCACCTTCACTTACATGTGAGAAAAACATTATTTTAGTGTCCTGCTCATATAAACAGAGATTGTTATATAAATTTTTAAAAATTATGCTGAATTTTGTTTCCCTCAATAAATGATATTCTTTGGGGTGAGAAGTACTGTGAAAGAACATTGAGCACTCCCCTTTCTTTCGTTGAGCAAGTGTTGAACGCCTGTCCATTATGTACTAAGCACTTATTATTGACTATAGTCAGTATATTCTTTATTTTGGATATCCTGTGGATTCGTGCATTTGAAGATAAAGAGGATCAGGTCACTTATCATAAAATATCACTGATGATGCTCTTTTTTTCCTAGTGTCTACCAAATAGTTGTCGAGGAAGAACGTCCTCGAAGAACTAAAAAGACAACAGAAATCTTAAAGTGCTACCCAGTGCCGATTCACTTCCAGAATGCTTCGATACTGAACTCCCAGTACTACTTTGCAGCCGAGTTCCCAGCCAACAGCCTCCAAGCTGCTCAGCCTTTTACTATTGGTGATAATAAGACATACAATGGATACTGGAACACGCCCCTTCTCCCCCATAAGAGCTACAGGATTTATTTCCAAGCTGCTAGTAGAGCCAATGGGGTAAGTTTTAGAGATGGCTGCTTACTTAGGCTATTGCGAGTTATTAATGTGAACACAATCAGATTAAATAGGATAGAAGAAATAAATTCATCTTCTTTGTATTTTTACTTGGAAAAAATGTGTTTTTTTCTCTTTTTAAAATTATTTTCATCTAGAGAAATTTATGGAAAGAAAGGAATATATTTATATTTGTTTGGGTAGGGAAAGTATATTGTCAACTGTTTTTGTTTTCAATTTTCATTTATTACCAAAAGTTGGCTAGTAATTCTGCTTAGCTTACTATTTTACGGGAAGATAGTATAGCTACACCACATACATTCAGCTCATTTAAAATTTTGTGAGATTCACAACATCTGTCTTTTCCACATATTCTGTCCCATTTCTTTGGTTCCACAGACTTTATGCTTCCCAAAGCTGTGACTAAATTAGGTATCATTTTTTTTTTCTAAGAGAAAACAGCTTAAGAAAGATGAGATGGAAACAAAATAAAACTATCAAGTCGTTTCTGAATTTTTTTCCCTTTCCTTGTTCAGACCAATCCAGAACTCTGATGAGATATTAACGTTTCCTCAGAAAGAAGGGCAAGTTTTCCAGACATCACGGTATACCACAGCAAGGGTCAAGGGTCTCGATGTCATCGCTGACTTGACTTTTGCCAGGGAAAGGGGGAAGACTGGGCTGCAGACTTCTTTTCAGTAGTTCGCACAGGAGCAAGTGAGGGTCTGGAGAAGGAGGCCGTGGGCAACCAGGCAGAGAGATTTTATGTTTAGCTTCTAGCTCATCGTCTGCTCCAGAAACGGCCCCCACCCCCAGCACTGAAGTCGGAAAATGTATCTAAGTGTGGTTCAAGGAGTAATCATTGTGAGATTAATACCACACCTGGAATAATGACATCTTCCCTTATCAGTTTAAATAAAAGTGCAGATATCTTTACTTGTTTTAAATAAAACATGAATAGTGATTTTTTTCCCCTCTTTATTTGACACAGGAAACCAAAATAGACTGTGTCCGAGTAGCCACAAAAGGTAGGTTGAAATCGTGGGATGCTCTCCTAGTTTATGTCCTTTAAAATGTTATGTGATATTTCAAAACTTCTTGAAACGTTAACTCTATTAGAATAAGTCTGTGTATGTGTGTGTGCATGTATGTATGTATTAGGATCTTATGGCAGCTAACACTGACTGACTGTATTTCATGTAGATACTTTTTAAAATAAAAAGTCATATTGTTGTGTTCCAAGAAGTTTTCAATGGTTATCTTGTTTTTTTTTTTTTTGGTGAGGAAGATGGGCACTGAGCTAACATCTGTTGCCAATCCTCCTCTTTTTGCTTGAGGAAGATTGTCCCTGAGCTAACATCTGTGCCAGTCTTCCTCTGTTTTGTGTGTGGGACGCTGCCACAGCATGGCTTGATGAGCAGTGTGTAGGTGCACGCCCAGGATCCAAACCTGTGAACCCCAGGCCACCGAAGTAGAGTGCACGAGCTTAACCACTACACCACTGGGCCAGCCCCTGGTTATCTTTTTTAAAATAAAATCAATGTTTATATGATCTCAGTAAATGTGTTTCAAACCATAGTAGCATACGTACTAGCACTCTATCTAGTGAATCTTCATATGCAAAGTGGTCAGACATTTCCTGGTCTCTTTCAGCAGTGCTCAGTTGTAGGAGCTCTGCAGAGTGGAGTCCACAGGGGTGTTTTTCACTGATGATGTGTGTCTCTTTGAACCCAGTAACCAGGTGTTGTTAGTGGAAGTTCTGTTTCCCAGGCCTGGTTAAAATCCTAAGATGGGATCAAGGATGAGATGTAGAAGTGACGAGGGCAAACCAACATCAGCTCGCCACACAGTGCCTCCTAATGGAGAAAGTGCAGTGTGTGTGTTCGCGAGCTGTCCTGTCATCTTGTCAGCTTTGCAGTGTGCTTTCAGCCATCACATGTGGAAGTGTAGGAGAAAATGCTTTGAGAAATGTAAAACGCTACGTTAATGAGGCATTATAAATTAACACTCTAGTTAGATACAGTCTTTCAGCAGACCATCAGAGAACCATGGGTACAAGGAGGAAGTTCTGTGTGATTTAATTTCGACATGATGGCGAGAAGCTGCTGCGTCTGCAGCACCAGATTTAATGACGTGATAGTTAGTCACTTGATGAGTTCTGTTGGACGAAAATATCTTCCTGTTCAACTTTCAGACAACATAGTTTGAATATGTCATGGACACCCACCTGCATTTTCAAAATCCTCATTGAAGTCTTATTTCATGAAGATACGTGACCCTCTCATTCAGTTCGCCTGAAAACATTTCCTAGTTCCATGTTGTGTGCCAGGCATTGTGTGAGGTGCTCACCTCTTTTGTATTTTCTTTATCCTCATGGGCTCATAGTTCTATTTCCAATAATCTACTTATATTGATTTTAAAACACTCAATTCTTTATATCCTCTTGTACCTGATTAAGTGCCTTTATTTATAGGAATAAATAATACATGAAATTACAGCTATTGATGTGTTTTATAAACTGTAATACCGTGTTAACTATTAACCATTACAGTACTCTGAGGCCCTCAAAAATGAGATGTCAGGGTTCTTGGATCTCCAGATCATCGCCCATGCTCACATGGCTGTATGGAATTCTGCTTACCCTTGAGGTCTCAAAGAGTAAATCCAGTTCCAGAGTGCCTAATTTATAATGCCTTATGTTTAACATCACAGCTGAAAGTTTTAAAATGGCGTTCATACACAGGTTCTCATTTATTTCTTCAACATTACTGTGAGAAAGGAGACAGGTATTGCTATTTTTATTTTTAAGATGAAGAAAACGCATATTTTTGGAGACGAATTGACTTGCCAAGGTCACTTAGCTAATGACCTTCAGGTGGAGGCTTGGTCCGCAATGTTCGGACTCCCACCCCAGTGTCTCATGGCTTTTCGCGCAGCGGAGCCTCTGGCCAGTTACAGTATTGTGTTGTATAAGTAGCTGCCCTCCTCTTTATTGCACCTGAGTCACTGCTCCATTTACTCTGAAAACAATGAAATATCTGTCATCACATTCATTTGCATAGTTAAATAATTATATAAATAACACACTAGTAAATATGGAAATCTGACGTTTGCTGTTTCCACAATAGATTGAATTAGATGGTGATTTAGATCATTTTCTTTCATCAGCTAGATTTAATCAATATTGTAATTTGTTTTTCAATTCACCAAAGGATGATTAGGCAATCAGATGACCTGATTGACTAAATATTCCCCACTCATATTTTCTGAGTCATTTGCAAACATTTACACAGCAAGAGACTCTATCCAAATAACCTCTTTTGGGGAAAGAGGAAAACAAATTTTAATATTCATTACATAACATTGTCATTTCTATTCATGAGCTCATAGTACTGGAAGAAACCTTGGAAGATATTCTCCCTCCAGGCAAGACTACACTGTTCGTTACTATTTTATTTTATTAATTTTTACATGTATAGACTCAGCAACCTTCCTGGACTGCACAGTCTAATGTTTCACCACCTTTATAATCAGATAAATTTTCCTTATTCATACTAAGAATTCTTTTTGCAGTGTAGGAAGCCATTGCATCTTGACTACTTAGTCAAAACAGAGAAACAGGCAGGTCTAACAGCTTTTTTGGTACCATATAGTAAAGATGTTTGAAATTTAAAAGAGTTCAAACATCCTGGCTGTTGTTTGCCACATATTGCTGGCAGTGCAGTGGCTTCATTGAATCTTCAGGTACTAAACCACTTTCGTAAGCAGTGTTTTGAATTTACAGGGATTTCAATGTTCTCATGAAACAACTGTTGACAAGTATCTTTATAGAGAAAGTGTGAAGGTAGATTTTTTTTCACAAAAAACTAATTTGAATTTCAAGTATGTGTATGTCTCTTAAGGATATATTTCATACTATTTATAAATTTAATGTTGTGATTATTTTAATCATATTCCAAGAGTATATTTTTTGACACTAATTAGCTCAAATATAAAGCCTGACAAAAATTAGACACAGGAGAAAACTTAAGGTGTGTTACTACATATCTCCATATGTGGGGAATGGCCTCTATTTTTATGTATCCTCCTTTAATTTATACGTCCCAATTCCTCACTGGTGTGTGTGACTGTATTTTGATTGTTTACTATAGGCAAACTCATCACAGAATATCCTAACTCTTGAATTAAAAGATAAAAACACCATACAATGAGAGAATGTATATGGAGTTTGAATGTTACCCTCCCAATTCATAGGATTCTTTTAAATCTGTGTGGTGGAATTAAATAGAATAGCTTTTAGCTAGTCTTAGATTCTCCTAATTTTTATTTTGATTTTCAATCACATTCACATTTTTATAGCTGGATTCTTTTCAAGACCACTTGGCCCAACTGAGTTTTAGCAATTAGTGTATGTGTTTTCTTTAACTTTTACTTACCTTTTGGCTGCCTATGGTAACTAGTAGGGTTGAAAATCTTTTTATGCTAGTTTTGGAAGACTTGTTGATGATCAATTCTGAACTGACAAGGATACATTTAAAAATTGAAATCTGTCGTTAGTGAATTACACTTCTTGTATTAAATGAGATATATTCATTCTAATTGATACAAAAAACTGTATATTTTACATCAGTCTTCCATAATATATCTTCCATAATATGATGCCAGCCATGTTCTTCTTGACAATATAGCCATTTAAGAGCATTCTCATTATACATATATTTTAAAAGTTATTTGAGTGCCTACTATATATGTTAGGCATAGTGTCATCTGTGAGACTTCTAAGTGCAGATACATAAATACGCCACCTTTCAAATTTTGAGGATTTTGAGTTCATAAAAGTTTCGGCACTTTTTTGTTTGTTTGTTTCTCTGTTTTTAGTGTCTAGGGGTGAGGTCATAGTGTTAACTTGTTCCTTTCCTTGCTGTGATTTAGCTAACAGCAGTGTAGCTAGAAATCAAAGCAAAAATTGTAGAGAACGCGTGCTAAAGTCTTTCCAAAAGTATCATAGAAGTCAGATCATAAACCGTAAACAAAAAGAAAACAAATCATTATTCTTATGTCATATTTTAAGGTGAATTTTCTGTGCAAAACTGCTTCACTGTTTTTAAAGTTGAGTATTTGATTTAACCCACCTTTGTTCTGGAGTGTGCGTGTGCGTTGCTGGAAGACCTTCAGGAAACTGAAGGATCTCCATTGTTCTGATATGGTTTCTAAATATATGCATAAATTTGAATGTTTCCTTTTTTAATCACTAGGCTCTTTGAGAAGTTTCTCTAGACTGTTTTTCTGTTCACTGTTTTGTTCAAAGAAATATCATCCTTTCTAGGCCATAATGCTACAGAATGAAAGTACACTGATAAAAGAACTGAAATGAATGCCTGTTGAGATGTAAAGCTAATTAAGATTCCTTTTAATTGCTCATATTAAATACAGAGAAAAATTATATTGTAAGACCACTCATATTTGCTAATCTGCTATCATTTAGCTGTGAATTTAGAATAAGAAGATAAATATGATATACATTTGTCAATCACCATTTTATAGAGAAAATGTTTTCTTTTCTTGATCTGAAATAGTCTTTACAATGTGCATCATTAGTACAGTAAGGCCCCTGAGAAGTTCCGGAGGAAAAGAAACCTGTTTAACTTTGCTCAACCCTATGCTTCTGAAATTTCTTTGACCCCAACTCATTTTTCAAGGAACACCAGTCACATCAAACACAGTTCGGTAAATACCGGCTCATCAGATTCCAGAAGATCCCACCACATACACATGAAGTGCACTTGGGAAGTCGGATACAGTGGATGTGTTTTTACTCTTCCATGCACACCTTTTTACCTAAAGGAGGCCCTACGTTTATCAGCACCAGATACTATCTGCAAAGTATATGACTGGAATTCTCACTTTATTTTACCAAATTTAGCAATATTCTCATTTATAATACATTCTCATTGCTATTTTAAGACAGAGGGTAGCAACTTTTTATGTAAAGGGCAGATGGTAAATATTTGAGGCTTCGTGAGCCATATGGTCTCTGTCACAACTACTCAGCTCTGCAGTGCTGCACAAGAGCAGCCGTCAGCGAGGCGTAAACAAATAGGCGTGACTGT